>NC_057809.1:533405445-533407880 GCF_018294505.1 Triticum aestivum | reverse complement strand
GGAATAGGACTGGTCATCTGTCTCTGAATCCTCCTCTGAGGAGCTATCCGTAACCAGCGAGATATGCGCTTCGTCAGATAGCATAGTCTGCTCTAAAGACCTTGTTTTCACTCCAGAATTTGCCATCACCGTGTCAAATGGCTGATGCACACAAAGAGCAGTTGAATGTACTAACATTGTTGACAAATGTAATATGTAACAAAAAAAAGGATGGCTTGATATAATTTACATATAAGATGACTAGCTAAGCAGGATGGCATTGCACAATTCACATATATGATGCCTGGCTAAACAAGATGGCGTTGCATAATTCACATAAACGATGAATAAACTAAACAGATGGCATTCACACAAAGGATGTCTAAACTAAGCAGATGACATATTTGATGTATAAAGTAAGCAATGCAAGACACGAGATGCATGATATAACCAACATCATCATGCCAAGTTAGAGCGAAGACCTCAGGGGGTAAATAGGAGTTGTCTTCTCCTTCTGAATCCCCCTCAGAACAGATATCTTCCTCTCGATTACAATCCGAAATGCATGGAGGGGGGGGGCTGCCTTTGCGCCTACCATGGAGCGACGTCTGCATGAAATTTTATTGCCACGCAAGGCTCGTCTCTTTTGCTCTGCATGTTTAGTTCCATTGTTTAGAATAACTATCATCCATAGGAATAAAACATAGTGAGATTATGTAAGGAGTGCATGCAGAAATCCAGAGTGATGGTAGCAACCTGTGGATAGACCCAAAACAAATAATAGCAGGTTGATAATGGCTTTAGTTAAAAAATATAGATAATGGCTTCTTTACTGTTTGTTTCCCACCCAACATGAAACTCATGGTAGACAACGGAGATTAACCAGATAGTAGATAGATACTATTGATAGCGGCCCCGATATGTACCCCACAACCATTTAAAAACTCAAGTTTGACCATTAGTTTGGAGCTGACTCAGAGTCTAATCGGTGAATAGGACGATAAAGTAGCATGTAATATTAAGCGATGCATAACGTAAGCAGACACGAAAGAGTGCGACCTCTCTTGCGGACGCGTGTAGTCCTCGAGGTCATCTGCTCGGTTGATGATGGTAATGCAGTTTTCATGGCTGCCAGCGGCGGGGAAGAAGATCTGAGGCGGCGAAAGACAGTCTGGAGGCCGGATCCCTGCTGTGCTGGACCCTTCTGTCGTTGGAGCAGCTGAGCTGGGGCGGCACAAACCACGCAAGGTTTTATTTGACAACTATCTGTAAGAGAAGTAATTCTGTAAGGGCTCGTTTGAATTGGAGGATTCCAACAATGCATGGATAGGAAATAGACAGGAATAGGATAGGAATGCACGTGCAAAACAGAGAATTTAAAAACACAGGATTTCTGCCAATCTGGGTGTTTGATTCACAACAATTGGAAGATCATAGGATGCAAAGAAGCATGGTGAGATTAAGTCAAACCACAAGAAAATGTACAGTTATAATGCTATTATGCTACTATCTCTTAGTCTTGTGCTTCATGAATAGGAATTTGAAAAGGAGGACAAGTGAAAATTAAAATTCCTATGTTTTTTCTTTCAAGGAGACACTAAAGGAACAAATCCGTGTGCTCAATGGACAATATATATAATATGTAGAGTAAAAAAGAGATGCAACAAGTGTACAACCTCTTTGGCGAAGCCATGTCAATCTCAGTGTGATTGGGTTGGCCGGTGAGGATGCTCCGGCTGACTTTGCTGTCGAAGGAGGGGAAGAAGATCTTAGGCGTCTGGAGATGGAGCCCGAGGTACTGCTCCGCTGTGATGGAGGGCTTCGTTGTTGGAGCAGCTCCGGTGAGTTGTACGACGCCGAGGCTGAAGCAGGACAAGAGAGACAACGAATAACGTTAACCTGAGTGGAATTCTAATAGCATCTCCAATACATGACGTAAAATACATAACCACAAAGTGCTACATGTAAAATACATCAGCCGCTCATCTCTGAACTTAACTGTCGAAACTGAACTTAACTGTCGAAACTGAACTTAACTATCGAAACTGAACTTAACCATCAAAACTGAATTTTGCTGTCGAAACTGAATTTTGCTGTTGAAACTGAACACACTAGCAAGGTGAGGCTGCACGTCGGTCGACTGACTTTTTCATCTCTGGTCAGTTGATTTTGCAGCCGTTGGATACGAAATCAAGGGCCTGCGGTTCATTTTCAACCTTCACCCCCCTGAGCCGCCAGCCACCACCGGCCAAACGGCACCCCCCCTGCCGCCCGCGGCCAGCGGTGCGCCGCCTGGCCCACCCTGAAAACACTCCCCATCGCCGATCCACCGCCGCCCCGGCGATATCTCTAGCCCCCACCCCTGCCGAGCTTTTTCTCCGGCGATCCCCACGCCACCGCCCCGCCACTGCCGGCGACCACCGCCCCCATCCTGAACCCTAAGATAGATAGTGGGG
>NC_057809.1:533396302-533405076 GCF_018294505.1 Triticum aestivum | reverse complement strand
AGTGTAGCTAAATCGGAGCAGCATCGCAAGCAAGAGCAAGAGCGAGAGCAGCAGCACGAGCAAGAGCAATAGCAAGAGCAGACCAGGTAGGGGACCGAGAGCAAGAGCAGAGCAGCAGAGCGAGCGAGAGATAGAGTAGCAACAGCTCCTACTGATGTGGACGTCGCCACCGAGGGAGCGACACCGTGGAGGAAGTGGCCGGCGACGCCGCCGTGGATGGAGCCGCGTCGTGTCGGCTTCAGGACCGAGCGTCGGCAGCACCGTGAGATCAAATCAAGAAGAAAATGCGGCGATTAGTGTACAACCTCTTTGGTGGCGCCGATTAGGCTGTAGCTTCATCCGAGGAAACGGTGATGATGATGATCTTCCGATGGTGCAGGTGAAGACGACGATGTGGGAATGGAGGTGGCGTGAAAGACGAGGGGAACGTCGGGGCAGCTCCTTGGAGGTGGGGGGCGGGGTGGCTGAACCGGCGGGACGATGAGATCGACGACGGATCCTCATCTAGTACGGTGGATGAGGCACGTCGAGGTGTTGCTGTGGACGATGTCGTCGGGGAAGAGGCTCCAGCTGGGTGGCGGACAGAGCAGGGTGTGGAGTTTCATCGCGGGTTTTCGTGGCCTCGGTGTATGAATGGGTGGGTGGATGGGATGGCAGTGGGGAACCATGGCTTAGAGACGCGCTTGTCTGAAATGTGGGGTAAGTTACAAAAGTACCCCCACCGATTTGAGGCGGTTCTTTCGGTTCAGGGGTACCACGTGCATTTCGCGTGTCGGGATTTCACAGGAGGTGGGAGTTTTCACGCGCGTTGTAATTTCGGATTAGCAAGCCGCGGGTTGAGATGGAGGGAGTTGTCGGAGCACAACGAGACAAAGATATATCTTAAATATTTCAGGCTAACAAGGCGCGGGTTGAAATTTCCGGACAAGCCTAACGTGTACTGTACCAAATCAATGCGCACTACAAATGTCATTCAAAACTTTGAATTCATGTTATATTCAATTAAAATATTTCGCTACGTGTATAATGCATGCAACCTACTACTCAAATGAACGTTTTAGTGCATTCCAAATGTATATACTACCGCTTTAATATGAACTAAATTTGAATTCGTTTCTCTGTTTGAATAAGATCTACAGTACTGATTGTTGTGAAGTCAAAGCATTTGAATTCGTTTCTCTGTTTTAATAAGATCTACAATCATCATTATTGTCAAGTTAAACCATCATTTGTGCATTATCTTCACAGCACACCACATGATTAGTCTCGAGTTACATATGAACTATGTGTACTATATGAACTAGAACTAGATTTTTTGAATCCACTTTATTTTGATTTCAAATCACATTACATTTCAAGCTCCAGCTAGATCTTCATAATCTAAACCATGTCTCATATGTATAATGTGTTTATCACATTATGTATGGTGCCCCGCCCCCTATGCCTACAAGTATTTAGATGTGAGTTGCAAACACCACACATTACCACAAATTCAAATAAAATGTGAGAATGTTCGATATATAGTATTGTTTAGATTGTTCGATATTTAGTTGTAAGGTGCAAACGCCACACATTATCACAAATTCAAATAAAATGTGAGATTGTTTGATGTATAGTATGGTTTAGATTGTCCGGCATTTAGCTATGAGTTGCAAACGCCATGCATTATCACATTATGGTATAACATGTGCACAACACGTGTATCATCGCTATATTCATGCATGCAATGTTTAAAACACTATGATCTCCTATTCAAATATATGAATCCGCTTTCGTATCAAATTATGATCTTTGTTAGTCTCTTACACCCACACAATCCTCTAACCTTTGTAGCTACCACTAACTTTCTCTCGTGCATGCACACGCCCTCCTTGCCCTCCCCCTCCCTCGGCATTCTATCCACCAGGCACATTCATTTTTTTCTTTAGGTTGTTCTCCCAGAGTCTCCACAACTCCTTTCCGACACACACCGATTGATAAACCTCTCCAGCGATGCCTTCCTACAACATACACACACACACCTTCAATCTCCTCCTTTATGTGTCCTTGCCTCGTGTCTCCCATACAGTCAGACACACGTGTAAACTCTCGCCCCTCTTTTCATCGATCTCACAACCGCACACTCCTCCCCCTATCTAGCTAGTAGTTGGGCCTCTCGCACCACCTCCTAGCTCCATTCTCTCTGTCTATCCATCTTGCTGGGCCTTATTTGCCTCTAACAAATGGACGTACACCGACCGATCTCTCGCTATACATATAGCTAGCTAGGTCCTTATAACTCGTTTTTACCCACACGTGAATCGATCTACCACATTAGTTGTGTCTCTCCCTTCCTCCGACAAACAACAATTGATCTACCGATCTAGTTAGGTTTGCTTACCAAACACATGGTTCCCCTTCATCATCCATGGATGCGTCCCAACAGATCTATCACGCACAGGCACACACAGAAACACATCCCCACTCTTATTGATAACATTGCAGTTCCACCCTCAGTTTGTCTAGTAGGCCTCTCCCACCATCTTCGAGAAGCAACTCCATCACCCAACTAGCACTCTACCCCTCTCCCTCCCTCTCCCTCCCTCTCTCTCTCCTCTCTCTCTCTGTCCCATCATATTTCCCGTCCTTCAGTTATGTATGGATGTCGACCGATCTCCCTCAAGACATAGCTGTGTCTCTCCGTCTCAACACATATATGAGTCGTTATACCTCTATAGTTAGGCCTCTGCCTACCCCTCCCCTACCCCCTCCCCCCACACACACCGATACATCAAGCGCTCTAGTCATGTCTCCCTGCCACACACAAACTTGACATGTGCCCTCTAACGTTCCGATAGGACAGTCGCCCTATATCTTTGACTTGCACACACACACAATTTCGATGGCTCTCTTCATCGATATCGCACCCACCCACTTGATCCTCTCTTCGACTCTATCAATAGCTATGACCCCTCCCTCTCTTCTCGTGGATTGCCTGACCCTCTATGTATCGTATGGATAGGCCTCCATTTCACACACATTGCATGCAAAAATTTGTTTGAGATGTCATTGACACATATTCCCACAAATAATTCATGAAATCAACCCCCACCCCAAAACAAAAAACACTCACGAATGCAGTTTGTATCTCTCACACACACCCACGTAGGTGGGGGACGTGCACGAAGAGAAGAGGTGCATGCATGGCGCACGTACTCCCGTCTCTTTCCCAACCACACCCGCGCGGGTACACGGTGGAGCTCATTTCTGTACGAAAAAGGCAGCCCACGTGGTAATTTGGCATGTGTACTAGTTGTCCACTTGGTGGAGGGAGGATCGTCTACCACGGGTGACCAAAAAAAATTGCGACTTGACGTGTTATGTTAAAAAAGAGGCAGACCATGTGGGGCCGACCTTAGAGGCAAGGCTCTATACACTGGAGTACTTCTGATGTGTCCCGTCAACTCACAGAACGAGTAGAATCTTTCTTAGTACGCCGTCTCCCCCACCCACGGGTGCGGTGGCTCACAGGATGAGGTGAAGCTTGCTCCTCCTTACGCCCGCTCCCTCGCCCATGCGCGCGGTGGCTCGCAGGACGAGGAGAAAAAATTACTACTCCCTCTGTTTACTCCTCGTCCCTACTACCTTGGTTATAGAGATTATATCATACTGTTTGGAATATATATGTCCTTTAGTAGATTTCAATATGAACTACTAGTACATACTCCAAACATTGATGTATATAGACGTATTTTAGAGTGTAGATTCACTCATTTTGCTCCGTATGTAGCACTCTCCCTCGCCCCTCGACCCTCGCCCACGTGGTGGACGTGCAGCAATTCATTCGGTCTCATATAGCCAAAATGATATATACTGCACTACCATTATTGCTTGACTTCCCGAAGAGGCGAAGAGCCAATCGCAAGGTTAATATATTTTGGAGATGCCAAGCGCAAGGTTATAGGAGAACGAGTAGTAGGTGCCGCGTCATTTATAAATAAAGTTTTTTTCTTCAGTGGCACGTACGCAATATGATAGGTTCATATGGAGAGAAAAGGAAACCGCTCCACTATATACATAGTCAGGACGGGCCAGCCTACACGGTTGCT
Organism: Triticum aestivum; assembly: GCF_018294505.1. NCBI lineage: Eukaryota > Viridiplantae > Streptophyta > Magnoliopsida > Poales > Poaceae > Triticum > Triticum aestivum. The sequence continues at coordinate 533,400,988 of NC_057809.1, read as the reverse complement.
TGCTGGGGTTGCTCTCTTCACACTCTCTCGCACAAAACGACTGTGGCCACATCTCTAACATCCTGGCGGATCACGTCCGCTTGGGGAAGGGGTGGATGCTTAGTGTAGATGCGGTGGCCGTCGCCGACGTTGAAAACCCACTGTCGGCACGTCCCGATCAGGGGTCCCCGCCGTTCTCTCTCACAAAGCCGGTGAGGTTGCCTTCGTCCCTTGCTCACTGTCGCGACGTGGGCAGTTGCCGCCTCCCGCCGCCCTCCTCAAGGTTGAGCTACGTCCCACAGGTACAACTCCCTTTACAGTCGGCTTGCACCACTACTCCAGTTGCCCACATCACTCCTTGTGGATATTTCTCTACTTCTTTGCCCCGCACATACCTCTACTGGCTTCTACGTACTGTATTTGTGATGAGTTTATGTCTCATCAACTAGTCCCAGTAATCTTATTCTAATCACGCTTCTTAATTTTCTTTGCCACAGGGATGCTCATCTCGATTTTGGTGAAACTGCACAAAATGATCCGATGGTCAAAAGGTTGCAAACTTCATTTCTTTGGAAGCGCCACGTTGCTAGTAAATTAAAGCCTGGTTAGGGTTTACGGTTCAAGGGCTAGGGACTGCATGGATCGTTTTTTTCTTTAGCTGTCTCTGTTCCAAAATAAGTGTCAACTTTAGTAGTAGTACAACTTTCTACTAAAGTTTGCACAAAGTTGAGACACTTATTTTGGAACGGAGGGAGTTCATATTTGCTATGATCTGTCAACCATTGAGATGTAATAGCATGCATGTTAGTCTCCTTTGTATTTGATGAAATGTTGCAATGGGCAACCTTGGGCGCAAGATACATGTAACAGAAGCTGGAAGCTTCATAGCATTGTACAAATTTATCTCGCTGATAAATTACAGTGCGTACTATACTAGTACTTCCTCCGTTCCTAAATATAAGTCTTTGTAGAGATTTCACCATGAACCACATGCGGATGTATATAGATGCATTTTAAGTGTAGATTCATTCATTTTGTTCCGTATGTCGTGGAATCTCTACAAAGACTTATCTACTAGTAATAGCTAGCCCCCACTACTAGGAATTCTCTATCCTCTCCTTGAGCCACATCATCAAAATTGATGTAGCCGTTAGATGAAGTAAATCAGTCCATAATAGCCGTCTGATCTAGACGTTGAGAGGCTCCGCACTAAGCCACATGCAAGCATGCAGAAATACCGTGGCACATGCATGTGAGTGGGTTTTAAATCACATCAACATGTCTGCATGCAAGCATGCACCGGTAGCATGCATGTAAGTGAGCTTTTAAGTCCCATTAACATGTCAAAAAGAAAAATATAATCCCATTATGCAGTAGGAGTTGGCTGATCTTTTTTCCTTACGTGGGATGATCTAAATGATGATGGGAGTTTATTTAGTTCGGCTACCACATTTGTCATCCGGTTATAGAGTTTTTTTAGTTCTATGAAACCGATAATTTTGCGCAGAGAGATATACCATTGTTCCGCGGCAACGCGCGGGGACTCATCTAGTAATATTTAGGAACGGAGGGAGTACTAGGTAAAGAGTTAGGTGTCGCACGGTGATAGTGTGAGGTGGGCCATGTAATCACTGAGCCTGCGTGTTTTCACTGCTCTTGCACGCCTCCGCTGTAAGAATGGAGAAAATTGTAATCTAGTAGTAGTACCTCCTTTCGCTGAAAGTGTGGGACATCTAGCAGTCCTACCACCTCAGTAATAAAGACCAATGAGCTGTCAACTCACATAGACCCAGTAGTAAGTTGGACGGACGAAGCAACCAACACTCTTGCGCCAGTGAGAGGTCGCGTCCGCTCTGCCCGGGCATGAATGCGACACCGATTCTTTGGAGTGGCGCTGACCGTTTCGGGCGGGAAGCGCGCGCGGGCGATGGAGGGGCTTTGGGTGGGCCAGGCTGGTCAGGAGCGGGTGTGGCAGCTGTCCGCATGTCCCTACCGGACACGCTCAGAAACGAGAGGATGCACCGACTCTCGCGGCTAAAATCGTACACTACACAACATCTCTCTGTAGGAGTAGGTCGATCTGTCGCTCTCTCTAACACACACATGCTGTTAAACACACACACACACACACACACACACAACATGCACACGCACCTTGGTCCCGTTGCACCTTCTAACGTGACTTATTACACCTAGACAGAGGGAGTAGTAAGTATACGAGATACGGTGGCACACTGACTTAAGTCGAATACAAGTGCCCAAAATTTGTGCGCATGTTATAATAAGGATTCACTTAAAATAGTATGTGAGCGAACAGAGGGATCAATTGGACAATGTTCCCGAGCAGTAGCGAGATGTGTGAGGTAAGATACACCGCTGGCGCTTTTAATTATTCTTATTAATTTGTTTGTTTCACCCTCTGACTAGTGGGACCCAACGTACTACGTGGAGAGAGGTAAGGTGACTAAGGCTGCATTATTTCTGCACCACTATGGATAGTCTTACCACCAAAGCCGCATGACACGATTATGATTGAAATCCCGATGACTCCCACACACACACAAAAAAACACGGCATGCTTTTCACACGAATGCATGAATGTATAAAAGGTTATTTCCCTCTCGTTCAACATAACAGGAGGGTTGTGTAGCTGGCTAGCCTGTTCGCTCATCAAACTTAAGGTCTCGGGTTCGATAACTACACTTGAGCATAATTAATGCCAGGAGGATTCTTTGACTGTTCAAACTGTTTTCTAGGGTTTGCACGCTTCACACTCTCTCTCCAGTATATATATACACGCTGGAGCCTCAACGCTTGTAGTTGCTCTCTTCACACTCTCTCGCCCTCTCCTGCTGGAGCCTCAACACTTGTAGTTGCTCTCTTCACTCTCTCTCACCCTCTCCAGATCTAAACAAGACTTCGTTGGCCTCTCTCTCCCCTCATTGCTGCTCAAAGAGCCGACAGGATCCGTCCGTTGGGAAGGGAAGGAGGCTTAACGCTGTCGCCGTCGGCGAGGGACTACCGGCGCAGTTGTTCACTTTCCACCCAGCAGCGGCGCGGGAGGACCTCCGACCCCTTCTTCTTCGCCACCGTCCCGTCGCCCACCGAACTACACCCCAAGAACCTTAAGGTATAATTTACTTACTCCACATGCATTTCTCTAGCTACATGTATACCATGAATCTAGGACGTGGTTCAAAGAGGAAAGGAGTGGGGGAAACTAGTGGGAAAAGTTGTATATAACATGAATCTAGGACGTGGTTCAAAAAAGAAATGAAGGGGGAAAGTTGTACGGCATGAATCTAGGACGTGGTTCAAAGAGGACAGGAATGGGGGATGTAGTGGGGAAAGTTGTATCGCATAAATCTAGGATGTGGTTCAAAGAGGAAAGGAAGGGGCAAAAGTACTAGTTCAAAAGGGAAAGGAAGGGACAAGGCTGTAGAGTTTGAGCAGGACTAGATTTGCTGCGCTCACATAGGGAAAGGTGTCTAAAGATAACAAAACTGGGACCAACACAAATATGCTCCTTGGTTGTTTGTTCTTTATTGCAACAGATTGTGCATGACCACAGTATATCGGTAGATGCACATGATGCTGGTGCGTCCACTGTCCCGTGCAACTCATTAGCTGTTGTTAATCTAAGGCCCTGTTTGGTTAAAAACTCCCTAGTCCCTACCTGCTTGGTTCTACGGACTAAACATGGACTAGAGGTTATTAAATGACATGCTAAAAGACCATGTTACCCCTAGTAATGAACTAATAGAGACAAGGTGCGATGCGTGGCAGGGGCAACTATTGGAAAAAGTCCCAAAAATACTCCCCCGGGGTCTTCTTTCTTTAGTCCCAAATGCCCACTTTTAGTCCCTAAAAGTACCTCCTGTTTGGTTTAGATGGGACTGACAAGGAGTTTTTTTAGTCCCTACACCAAAATGTCCCTGTAACTGCCACGACCGGTTTTCCGGGTAATAAATTTTCCAGAAAAGACCGTCGTGCTCATCAGCCCCAGGATTACTGTTAGCTGATGAGGCTCCAACTTGATACAGAAATTCCAAGCAAAAATACAAAATATGTAGTACAAGACCATTCTGGCCTGTGAGTACAACAAATGGTTTCTAGTGGTTGATGGCGGAAGCGGGTTGTGAAACATCAGTGTCTATGGGACTCCATTTCCCACGGGAACAGCTGACCAGGCTAACTCCTATCTTCGCGAGGCTGCTATCTCCATTGAGTGGGTTCCGGGGCTGGCATCGTGTCACTCCTCTCCGTGCAAGAAAATCTGGCCAAGACAATAGCCAGGGACAAGCCAATGAGTACTTTGAATGTACTCGCAAACATTGTGAACACAGGTATAATATAACAATGATGTGCTGAAAATATTTTATGCTAATGACGTCAGTCACAAAATATAAATGAAACTCTGATGCGTGCAAGCAAGTTATTTATAAAAATGCAATAACATGGTAGCATAAAAATTTATGAAACAAATAACAGGCAATGCCACAGTCGGGCGTCTTAGCGACACCACGTAAAGGGCTTTAAAAGAAATGCCACAGTCGGGCGTCTGAGCGACACCACATAAAGGGCTTTAAAAGAAATGCCACAGTCGGGCATCTGAGCGACACCACATAAAGGGCTTTAAAAGAAATGCCACAGTCGGGCGTCTGAGCGACACCACATAAAGGGCTTTAAAAGAAATGCCACAGTCGG
>NC_057809.1:533233317-533395808 GCF_018294505.1 Triticum aestivum | reverse complement strand
AGGGGCTTTAAAAGAAATGCCACAATCGGGCGTCTGAGCGACACCACATAAGGGGCTTTAAAAGAAATGCCACAGTTGAGCGTCTGAGCGACACCACATAAAGGGCTTTAAGAGAAATGCCACAGTCGGGCGTCTGAGCGACACCACATAAAGGGCTTTAAGAGAAATGCCACAGTCGGGCGTCTGAGCGACACCACATAAAGGGCTTTAAAAATAAACATTCATAGTGAATATCCCGGAGGTAGAACCATCCCTGAGATACTCGATAATAACAATAATATCACGGGTTAGTCAACAATAATAATAATCATAGTTCTCACAAGTCACAAGTAGTAATTCCATTTCTGGTTAACCGTTTCACCTCCGAAGACCGACACTAGGACCGACACCTGACCATCCCAGACTGAAATCCTTAACCATGGACACGGCTATTCGAATAGGTTTATTCTTTGCAGAGGATGTACTCTTTACCCACGAGTAACGGATTTCTTTAGTCCATCGGGACTAATTCCGTCTACGGTCTTTTTGTTGAAAACACACCTAACTTGCACACACCAGCTTAACTCACACATGTCTGGAATCACCCACGACACCTGTTAAGCAACTCTAAGTGGGGAGGCTACAACCTCGCGTAGCATGGGATCAAACTTATATCGCGCGCTCTAAGGGGTGGCCTCCCCTCTCGGTCCCAACCGGAAACACCCATGCCCCCGGACCAGGTGGCTTGCCTACCAGCTACAACTGGTACCTTTCACCATGGCCTCTCTGTACGGTGTGTGCTAGAAAGAGGTTGACAACTTACTGAACCGTACTCTACTTGCTGTAGAGACGAGTGGTAGTACGAAACAAGTATGGGGGTTACTGGAACAAGACTCGATCTAGGTCGACTCAGGAGCTTCAAGTATTCCCTGCATGATTAGTATAACGAATATATTTCATCCAACAGAGTCACCTCTCATATCACCTTACCATGCCATACCAGACATAACCGTCCCGATGGAGACCGGCGACAAACCCATGCCTACCCAAGGCAGAGGTTTTCCCGGGTTCCTGCCGGTATGCATGCAAGGCACATGAGGGTGATTATCATCACAAGTGAGTTCATTTCCAATAGCATGGAAATCAATAGCATGCACCCATGCATATGATCGTATCACATGAAATAACAAGTCCTTCAAAATGCGGTGGTGTTATAAATGTATCCACGATCACACCAAAACATTATGCCGGGATTCAGAATGCTTGCCTTCAATGTTGTGGAGGGGTGGGGTGCTCTCCAAAACTTTTTGAAAGTTTCTTCTCTCTCCCCAAAATCCTATTTGAAAATATATTTGAATTAACACACATTTCAAAAAAAGTACAAAAAAGTTGTTTGAAATTTTTTCAAATAAATCTTAAAATAAACTAGACCAAATTTGAGGAAGGTAGGAAAAAGAATCAACTCATTTGGAGTTATATTTAAAAAGTTATAGCCAGTCAAAGTTGTGGTCAAAATCTGTTATTTAAAATAAAACAGAAAAGAAAACGTTTCAGATAGAAATACGCTTTCGGTGCAGAGGAGGCGTACTTGAGGCTTTACGCCTCCACTTTACCACGTGGACAGACACGAGGTCGCTGACAGTGGGTCCAGAGGGCCCACTAGTCAGGTTTGACTAGTCCGCCCTCCTCCTTCTCCCTTTGTCCCGAGCGGAGGCGGAACTCCGGCGACCAACGCCGGTGAGCGGCGGCTCCTCGCGGCCTCTGGAGGGCGGGGATGGATCCACGGATCGAGGGCGATCCTACTGGTAGTCGCTGGGTCGGCGGGGACGGCGTGAGCTGTCGGCGGCGAGCTCCTCGGCGGAGGAAAGCTTCGGGAAAAAGTGGTTTCGGGGCGGCGGTGGTTCTCGATCGAAATGGAGTAGGGGGAAGTGTTCAGGCGAGGCAGAGAAGGCTTCTGGTAAAGATATTGGAGAGGGGGAAGCTCTGGTTGCGCCGAATGGAGTCAGGAGGCGGCGGTGGCCGAACTGACCGGAGAGGTTGAAGAAGACCTGCTCCCCTCCAATTGGTGGCGATGGGGGCGCTAGTGAGATGGCGTGAGGCTACCTGAGGGCTCGGAGACGCTCGGGGCTTCCTTAAATAGGCTATGGAGGTCGGTTTCGAGGCGGCCGGAGATAAGAACAACGGCGGACCGCCATGCTGTAGCTAGGGCGACGTGGCAGCGACGAGCGCTAGGGGACGAAGCTGTGGATGAGCACGCACTGCTCACAGGGGCAGGTGGCGAGCTGGGGTGGCTTGGGCGGCACCGACCATGGTCGGGCCTGCTAGTGGCCGGCAGCTAGCCGCCACGGCCATCCTGGTGGTGGCGCTGTGGGGCGCCAGGTTGGTCGGGGTGGTGTGGCGGTGCAGGGGGACACGACGAGCGGGCTGGGGCCGGGTTTTGAGTGCGGGGTGGGACGCGGCGACTCGGGTGCATGCGGGTGCCAAACGCACGCTCTGGGCGCACCCAGAGCATGCCCGGGGTGTGTTCGACGATATGCCATGGCAGCCTAGAGAGTTCCAAACTAAACGGGAGTTAGCAGAAATAGGTTATGGGCTAGGGCAAAACCTTAGGACATGCTGGTTAGGTCAGGAGCTCAAGCTCACAATGCAAATATGAAATCATGCCGAAACTGGTCATGCACTCAGGGTGTTTGACAAAATGCCAAAGGCACCTAGGTAGCTCTTGGGGTAGCCAAAACTTCCAGGTTGGGGTCTCTTTCGATGTACAAGAGGGGGGTGAGGTTAGTTTGCCAAAAGAAGAAACTTGTTAGTGCAAGTTTAGCAGAATTTCAATTCTGGACAGGGAATAAATGACATTATTTCATGAACCAAAAATGATCTAAAAGGTGCATGCTCCTGGACTTAAGGGTTTAACATGGAGGACTACAAGTAGGAGAAAGAATCAAGGGTTAAAGAGCAAGCAAAAAAATGGTTGCTGTACAAACCATCCAGTTGGTCCAGAATGAAGATGAGGTTGATTCACTCAAATTTTCCAAAGAATATAAATAGGTTTTTGCACAAAGTGGAATAATAGGCTCCTACTGACCTCCCCTAATTTTGGTAGAAGTTTCAAAGAAATATTTAAATAGGTTGTAGTGTAAAATTGCTCTCTAGACCAGAGAAGAAAATTGAATGAAGAGCTCAAAATATGCAATGTATTAAATATATTATTGCACAAAAGTGATTTAGAGATATCACATGATATCTCCAAACTTTGTTTGGATTTTTAGAATAATATATCAAATGGTTGCAGTTCAAAAATGGCCATATAACCTTGAAAAACCATTTTCAAAAAAATAAAGATCAAGCAACTTAATTATTTAATTAGTTACACTGATAGAAGGAAAGTTTTTCTTGAGAGGTTAAACAAGTCCAATGACATATTTGAAAAGTTTTCTCTTTGGGAAAAACTCATCATAACAGGGAAAGAAATGATTTAAAAATCAAAATGGAGCTCAGAAATCCAAAGTTTTAATTCCTGGAAATTTTTTAATTTATTAAAACAAGGCCAAATTTTTGGGGTGTCACAACACTATCCCCCTTAAGAAAAATCTCGTCCTCGAGATTTGCTAAAAGCGGTGTTAAGAAAATAATTACGCAATAAAGATGTGGCTACAGTGAGAGGGCAATAAGTGGTGAAAAACCACAGTGTGAAAACTGGTGCTGCGTGGAAGAGTCTACGGATCGGGACAAAAACGGGTGATTTCTATGCTAGATATAAATTTAGAATAACTCCTAAATTTAAATATACGCTGGTCGTACCCGAGAGCACAGTGCTCCCTCTGGCTGACAGGTGGACCCGGGGTCCACTGTCAGTCTCTTCTTCTCCCTCTGGTTCTTCCTTCTACCTCCTCTCTCCTGCGCGCTTTCTCGCGCTTTCTCCATCGGCGATGCCTAATGCGTAGGGCATCTAGGCCGTACCGTGGTAGTGCGCGGCGTGCTAGCTGCCGGTGCAGCGTGCACTCACCTCGCGGGCCAGCGCGCTGTCGGCACTGCTCGCGGATTTGACTCCGAACACCGACGATGGGCGACGAGCGGCGTGGGTGGACTTCGCCCACCGTACACCGAGCTCGAGCTATAAAAATGGCCGGGGTGCCTCTCTCTTCTTCCTCACACCTGGCCTCACTTCACCTCCTCCTTTCTCCATTACTTCTTACAGAAGCTCGGGTGAGGCTCTAATGGCGGAGGCGATGCCGGACTGGTTTGTGATTCTGATATGCGGAGGGCTGGCGACACTGCTGGGGCTCTCTGTGCTCCTGTGCGCGATGATCTTCGACGAGTATCGCGACGCTGCGGCTCGGGTGTTGGCTCTCCACGGTGGTGGTGATCATGAGGAGTAGATGGAGGTATGCCAGGTGCTAACTGTTGTTAGGGGGTGATTAGCTGGATGTAACACCATTGCAAGGTTTTGTAAACAGTGTATGTGTCCGAATGATTATGATTGTGAGTCTGCTGCATGGTGCTGTGTGAAATTAATTAATCCATGTCATGAGAAGGGGCAGGTGTAGCAACTCAGGGAAAAGAAATCTCACTCCAGGATTTTGCGAGGGAAAAATAGTTAATTTAAAGGAGCATAAACCACAACAAAAACTACACACATTAGTAGAAGCCAAAATAATTGACTCGTCGCACAAATTTGGGGTACCATGCATAAGATACATGCAAATATAAATCCTGCAAAAACAAATACAATAGTGACGTCTAAAATGAAAACGGTAACTGGACGGGGTCCTGATAAAATGTCTCTGGTAAAGGAATACACTCCTCTTCTATCGGAGGAAGTGGATTGACCAGTCGATGTATGCGTCTCTCCGGGTCGGGTCTCAGTGGTCTGCCGATGGCAATCTGAGGATTTAAATCTGCGAGGCTCTGGAGATAATCCATCACTCGCTGGTTCAAATGCTCTTGAGCAATGATGTACTGGATAAGGTTGGCCAGAACTGGGTCTCTCTCAATACGTCCACCGGGAAAAGATGTTACTTCTCCGGGTGCTGCACGACTCGGAAAGTAATAATATCCCCGTTCGCGGGCATAGGGTACTGCGGATCGAAGACGAGCAATCGCTTCTTTCGCAGCAGCTTCTATGGCCAGGTGTGGGGTTGGCATAGATTTCCCCATGAAGGAAACTTCCGTTGGATCTTGATTGGAGTCTACGGGAGGGATGTGTACTGCTGCCCAATATTCCGAGGTGGAAGAGGTGATCCTCGATTTGAACAGCTCGTACTGAGGTGGCTGGGTAGAACCCATGGTACTGCGGGTAAAATCCCACAATATTTTGACAAAGCTACCTGGGGTTGCATCTGGGGTTCTCAGATGAATGCTGGGGCTCGGCATGACAGGAAAAGTGTGAGTGTGGTGCACAAGTGAGGGTTGCTGGGTAAGGTCACAAGGTGGCCTTTATATAGCAATGGAGCTGGATTCGTTTTACCATGGTGAAAGGTAATAAATTTGCCAGCTTAGCTCCAAAGGTCGGGTCAGTGTCAGAGATACACATATCTCATAAAGAGACGTGTTACTGTGGTTGTCGTCGGGTTGGTTTTGGTAGTTGTGCCCGGAAAAATATGCAGCTATGCGCTGACCAAATATGCAAGGCAACTATTAAAATAGAGGCACAACGACAAGCTGCGTTAATATACACGGTTGCATGATTACAAAGCGAGGATACACTGAAACTCGGTGCCATTCATACGGCTTAGTCTACCTCGTTTATGTCTAAACGGGCGTGCCTGGTGGATGTCGAGGCTTCTCCACGTGTCTCACTGCCGGATTAGTCGGAGATGGCGGAGGAACTGCAGGGTCGGGGTAGTGATGATGACCATCGCGGGGATTGTTGGCCACAACCCCGTTGGAGTGTGCTCCCAATATGCGACGAAGCACCTCTGGGGTTATCGCAGCACCTTGGCCGATGGCTGGGGCAGATCTCGGGGTCTCGATCGGTTGTCCAAACAGCATGACTGGGTTGTCGGCGTTGGGCTCGTTTTCTCTCTCGCCGGGGCTCGACGAACCAGCTCTCCACGAGCTGCGATTAGATCAATAGTGATCTGGTCGAACAGTGCCTCTAGTGCACTTACATAGCGCACTAGGTGCAACAATGCGGGGTCCGTCTCGTGATCTCCGTTGGCAACTTGGGGTGGTCTACCATACCCTTCACGTCTGGGGTAGTAGTGGAACGAGCGACAGTTAACTCTGGGCGACAAGTGCCTGAGATGAACTATAGCCTCTCGAGCGGCTAGCTGGATGGCTTGTGGCTCAAAGGAAGTTGTCCTTCCGGTGAACCTGTAGGGGCGCTCGGGTGCTAGACCCCTACCGTAGATGTGCACAGTGGCCCAGAATTGACGGTCTTCACCGCTCATGGGTCCTTGATACACAACATATTCTGGTGGCTCTTCTAACGCGTAGGCACGACGGGTGAGGTTTGCGAGGATGGTCACAAAACCTCCAAGGTTGGTTGCTGTGGTCTCGTTGTGCACTATGGGTCCAGGCATTGTGGCTCGGTTTGGGGTAGCGGCTGTGCGGTGCTGTGTTGGGACTAGCGTGCCCTTTTTATAGGAAAAAGGGGGCGGAGTCTTCCTTCGCACGCTTGCGAGAAAGGACTATTTAGGGGCCGGTCACTGGCGCATGAGTGACAGGTTAGGTTGATAGGTTGGGCACCGACTGCCAAAAGGTGTTGGGTCACTGTGTGGCTATCTTGCACGAGAAGCTTGGCTGGGGTTTGGCTATGGTCTAGTGGGTTGGTTTGCCTAAGTTTTTCGACCTGGCTAAGATAGGATTAGCCAATGGTCAGCCTGGCTCTGATACCAAGTCTGCCACGACCGGTTTTCCGGGTAATAAATTTCCAGAAAAGACCGTCGTGCTCATCAGCCCCAGGATTACTGTTAGCTGATGAGGCTCCAACTTGATACAGAAATTCCAAGCAAAATACAAAATATGTAGTACAAGACCATTCTGGCCTGTGAGTACAACAAATGGTTTCTAGTGGTTGATGGCGGAAGCGGGTTGTGAAACATCAGTGTCTATGGGACTCCATTTCCCACGGGAACAGCTGACCAGGTTAACTCCTATCTTCGCGAGGCTGCTATCTCCATTGAGTGGGTTCCGGGGCTGGCATCGCGTCGCTCCTCTCCGTGCAAGAAAATCTGGCCAAGACAATAGCCAGGGACAAGCCAGTGAGTACTTTGAATGTACTCGCAAACATTATGAACACCAATATAATGTAACAATGATGTGCTAAAAATATATTTTATACTCATGACGTCAGTCACAAACGATAAATGAAACTCTGATGCATGCAAGCAAGCTATTTATAAAAATGCAATAACATGGTAGTATTAAAATTTATGAAACAAATAACAAGCAATGCCACAGTCGGGCGTCTTAGCGACACCACATAAAGGGCTTTAAAAGAAATGCCACAGTCGGGCGTCTGAGCGACACCACATAAAGGGCTTTAAAAGAAATGCCACAGTCGGGCGTCTGAGCGACACCACATAAAGGGCTTTAAAAGAAATGCCACAGTCGGGCATCTGAGCGACACCACATAAAGGGCTTTAAAAGAAATGCCACAGTCGGGCATCTGAGCGACACCACATAAAGGGCTTTAAAAGAAATGCCACAGTCGGGCGTCTGAGCGACACCACATAAAGGGCTTTAAAAGAAATGCCACAGTCGGGCGTCTGAGCGACACCACATAAAGGGCTTTAAAAGAAATGCCACAGTCGGGCGTCTGAGCGACACCACATAAAGGGCTTTAAAAGAAATGCCACAGTCGGGCGTCTGAGCGACACCACATAAAGGGCTTTAAAAGAAATGCCACAGTCGGGCGTCTGAGCGACACCACATAAAGGGCTTTAAAAGAAATGCCACAGTCGGGCGTCTGAGCGACACCACATAAAGGGCTTTAAAAGAAATGCCACAGTCGGGCGTCTGAGCGACACCACATAAAGGGCTTTAAAAATAAACATTCATAGTGAATATCCCGGAGGTAGAACCATCCCTAGAGATACTCGATAATAACAATAATATCACGGGTTAGTCAACAATAATAATAATCATAGTTATCACAAGTCACGAGTAGTAATTCCATTTCTGGTTAACCGTTTCACCTCCGAAGACCGACACTAGGACCGACACCTGACCATCCCAGACTGAAATCCTTAACCATGGACACGGCTATTCGAATAGGTTTATTCTCTGCAGAGGATGTACTCTTTACCCACGAGTAACGGATTTCTTTAGTCCATCGGGACTAATTCCGTCTACGGTCTTTTTGTTGAAAACACACCTAACTTGCACACACCAGCTTAACTCACACGTGTCTGGAATCACCCACGACACCTGTTAAGCAACTCTAAGTGGGGAGGCTACAACCTCGCGTAGCATGGGATCAAACTTATATCGCGCGCTCTAAGGGGTGGCCTCCCCTCTCGGTCCCAACCGGAAACACCCATGCCCCCGGACCAGGTGGCTTGCCTACCAGCTACAACCGGTACCTTCCACCATGGCCTCTCTGTACGGTGTGTGCTAGAAAGAGGTTGACAACTTACTGAACCGTACTCTACTTGCTGTAGAGACGAGTGGTAGTACGAAACAAGTATGGGGGTTACTGGAACAAGACTCGATCTAGGTCGACTCAGGAGGTTCAAGTATTCCCTGCATGATTAGTATAACGAATATATTTCATCCAACAGAGTCACCTCTCATATCACCTTACCATGCCATACCAGACATAACCGTCCCGACGGAGACCGGCGACAAACTCATGCCTACCCAAGGCAGAGGTTTTCCCGGGTTCCTGCCGGTATGCATGCAAGGCACATGAGGGTGATTATCATCACAAGTGTGTTCATTTCCAACAGCATGGAAATCAATAACATGCACCCATGCATATGATCATATCACATGAAATAACAAGTCCTTCAAAATGCGGTGGTGTTATAAATGTATCCACGATCACACCAAAACATTATGCCGGGATTCAGAATGCTTGCCTTCAATGTGTGGAGGGGTGGGGTGCTCTCCAAAACTTTTGAAAGTTTCTTCTCTCTCCCCAAAATCCTATTTGAAAATATATTTGAATTAACACACATTTCAAAAACAGAACAAAAAAGTTGTTTGAAATTTTTTCAAATAAATCTTAAAATAAACTAGACCAAATTTGAGGAAGGTAGGAAAAAGAATCAACTCATTTGGAGTTATATTTAAAAAGTTATAGCCAGTCAAAGTTGTGGTCAAAATCTGTTATTTAAAATAAAACAGAAAAGAAAACGTTTCAGATAGAAATACGCTTTCGGTGCAGAGGAGGCGTACTTGGGGCTTTACGCCTCCACTTAACCACGTGGACAGACACGAGGGTCGCTGACAGTGGGTCCAGAGGGCCCACTAGTCAGGTTTGACTAGTCCGCCCTCCTCCTTCTCCCTTTGTCCCGAGCGGAGGCGGAACTCCGGCGACCAACGCCGGCGAGCGGCGGCTCCTCGCGGCCTCTGGAGGGCGGGGATGGATCCGCGGATCGAGGGCGATCCTACTGGTAGTCGCTGGGTCGGCGGGGACGGCGTGAGCTGTCGGCGGCGAGCTCCTCGGCGGAGGAAAGCTTCGGGAAAAAGTGGTTTCGGGGCGGCGGTGGTTCTCGATCGAAATGGAGTAGGGGGAAGTGTTCAGGGGAGGCAGAGAAGGCTTCTGGTGAAGAGATTGGAGAGGGGGAAGCTCTGGTTGCGCCGAATGGAGCCGGGAGGCGGCGGTGGCCGAACTGACCGGAGAGGTTGAAGAAGACCTGCTCCCCTCCAATTGGTGGCGATGGGGGCGCTAGTGAGATGGCGTGAGGCTACCTGAGGGCTCGGAGACGCTCGGGGCTTCCTTAAATAGGCTATGGAGGTCGGTTTCGAGGCGGCCGGAGATAAGAACAACGGCGGACCGCCATGCTGTAGCTAGGGCGACGTGGCAGCGACGAGCGCTAGGGGACGAAGCTGTGGATGAGCACGCACTGCTCACAGGGGCAGGTGGCGAGCTGGGGTGGCTTGGGCGGCACCGACCATGGTCGGGCCTGCTAGCGGCCGGCAGCTAGCCGCCACGGCCATCCTGGTGGTGGCGCTGTGGGGCGCCAGGTTGGTCGGGGTGGTGTGGCGGTGCAGGGGGACACGACGAGCGGGCTGGGGCCGGGTTTTGAGTGCGGGGTGGGACGCGGCGACTCGGGTGCATGCGGGTGCCAAACGCACGCTCTGGGCGCACCCAGAGCATGCCCGGGGTGTGTTCGACGATATGCCATGGCAGCCTAGAGAGTTCCAAACTAAACGGGAGTTAGCAGAAATAGGTTATGGGCTAGGGCAAAACCTTAGGACATGCTGGTTAGGTCAGGAGCTCAAGCTCACAATGCAAATATGAAATCATGCCGAAACTGGTCATGCACTCAGGGTGTTTGACAAAATGCCAAAGGCACCTAGGTAGCTCTTGGGGTAGCCAAAACTTCCAGGTTGGGGTCTCTTTCGATGTACAAGAGGGTGGTGAGGTTAGTTTGCCAAAAGAAGAAACTTGTTAGTGCAAGTTTAGCAGAATTTCAATTCTGGACAGGGAATAAATGACATTATTTCATGAACCAAAAATGATCTAAAAGGTGCATGCTCCTGGACTTAAGGGTTTAACATGGAGGACTACAAGTAGGAGAAAGAATCAAGGGTTAAAGAGCAAGCAAAAATATGGTTGCTGTACAAACCATCCAGTTGGTCCAGAATGAAGATGAGGTTGATTCACTCAAATTTTCAAAGAACATAAATAGGTTTTTGCACAAAGTGGAATAATAGGCTCCTACTGACCTCCCCTAATTTTGGTAGAAGTTTTAAAGAAATATTAAATAGGTTGTAGTGTAAAATTGCTCTCTGGACCAGAGAAGAAAATTGAATGTAGAGCTCAAAATATGCATGTATTAAATATATTATTGCACAAAAGTGATTTAGAAACATCACATGATATCTCCAAACTTTGGTTGGAATTTTTAAGATAATATATCAAATGGTTGTAGTTCAAATATGGCCATATAACCTTGAAAAACCATTTTCAAGAAAATAAAGATCAAGCAACTTAATTATTTAATTAGTTACACTGATAGAAGGAAAGTTTTTCTTGAGAGGTTAAACAAGTCCAATAACATATTTGAAAAGTTTTCTCTTTGGGAAAAACTCATCATAACAGGGAAAGAAATGATTTAAAAATCAAAATGGAGCTCAGAAATCCAAAGTTTTAATTCCTGGAAAATTTTTAATTTATTAAAACAAGGCCAAATTTTTGGGGTGTCACAACACTATCCCCCTTAAGAAAAAATCTCGTCCTCGAGATTTGCTAAAAGCGGTGTTAAGAAAATAATTACGCAATAAAGATGTGGCTACAGTGAGAGGGCAATAAGTGGTGAAAAACCACAGTGTGAAAACTGGGGCTGCGTGGAAGAGTTTACGGTTCGGGACAAAAACGGGTGATTTCTACGTTGGATAAAATTTTAGATAACTCCTAAATTTAGATATACGCTGGTCGTACCCGAGAGCACAGTGCTCTCTCTGGCTGACAGGTGGGACCGGGGCCCACTGTCAGTCTCCCCTTCTTCTCCCTCTGGCTCTTCCTTCTACCTCTTCTCTCCCGCGCGCTTTCTCGCGCTTTCTCCACCGGCGATGCCTAACTCGTAGGGCATCTAGGCCGTACCGTGGTAGTGCGCGGCGTGCTAGCTGCCGGTGCAGCGTGCACTCACCTCGCGGGCCAGCGCGCTGTCGGCACTGCTCGCGGATTCGACTCCGAACACCGGCTATCGGCGACGAGCGGCGTTGGTGGACTTCGCCCACCGTACACCGAGCTCGAGCTATAAAACGGCCGGGGTGACTCTCTCTTCTTCCTCACACCTGGCCTCACTTCTCCTCCTCCTTTCTCCATTACTGCTTACAGAAGCTCGGGTGAGGCTCTAATGGCGGAGGCGATGCCGGACTGGTTTGTGATCCTGATATGCGGAGGGCTGGCGACACTGCTGGGGCTCTCTGTGCTCCTGTGCGCGATGATCTTCGACGAGTATCGCGACGCTGCGGCTCGGGTGTTGGCTCTCCGCGGTGGTGGTGATCATGAGGAGTAGATGGAGGTGTGCCGGGTGCTAACTGCTGTTAGGGGGGGATTAGCTGGATGTAACGCCGTTGCAAAGCTTTGCAAACAGTGTATGTGTCTGAATGATTATGGTTGTGAGTCTGTTGCGTGGTGCTGTGTGAAATTAAATAATCCACGTCGTGAGAAAGGGCAGGTGTAGCAACTCAGGGAAAAGAAATCTCACTCCAGGATTTTGCGAGGGAAAAACAGTTAATTAAAAGGAGCATAACCCACAACACAAACTACACACACTAGTAGAAGCCAAATAATTGACTCGTCGTACAAACTCAGGGTATCACGCATAAGTTACACACATAAATAAATGTTGCAAAGAACAATACAGTATTGACGTCTAAAATGAAAATGGTAACTGGACGGGGTCCTGATAAAATGTCTCTGGTAAAGGAATACACTCCTCTTCTATCGGAGGAAGTGGATTGACCAGTCGATGTATGCGTCTCTCCGGGTTGGGTCTCAGTGGTCTGCCGATGGCAATCTGAGGATTTAAATCTGCGAGGCTCTGGAGATAATCCATCACTCGCTGGTTCAAATGCTCTTGAGCAATGATGTACTGGATAAGGTTGGCCAGAACTGGGTCTCTCTCAATACGTCCACCGGGAAAAGATGTTACTTCTCCGGGTGCTGCACGGCTCGGAAAGTAATAATATCCTCGTTCGCGGGCATAGGGTACTGCGGATCAAAGACGAGCAATCGCTTCTTTCGCAGCAGCTTCTATGGCCAGGTGTGGGGTTGGCATAGATTTCCCCACGAAGGAAACTTCCGTTGGATCTTGGTTGGAGTCTACGGGAGGGATGTGTACTGCTGCCCAATATTCCAAGGTGGATGGGGTGATCCTTGATTTGAACAGCTCGTACTGAGGTGGCTGGGTAGAACCCATGGTACTGCAGGTAAAATCCCACAATATTTTGACAAAGCTACCTGGGGTTGCATCTGGGGTTCTCAGATGAATGCTGGGGCTCGGCATGACAGGATAAAGTGTGAGTGTGGTGCACAAAGTGAGGGTTGCTGGGTAAGGTCACAAGGTGGCCTTTATATAGCAATGGAGCCGGATTCGTTTTACCGTGGTGAAAGGTAATAAATTTGCCAGCTTAGCTCCAAAGGTCGGGTCAGTGTCAGAGATACACATATCTCATAAAGAGACGTGTTCCTGTGGTTGTCGTCGGGTTGGTTTTGGTAGTTGTGCCCGGAAAATGTGCAACTATGCGCTGACCAAAAATGCAAGGCTACTATTAAAATAGAGGCACAATGACAGGCTGCGTTAATGTACACGGTTGCACGATTACAAAGCGAGGATACACTGAAACTCGGTGCTACTCACACGGCTTAGTCTACCTCGTTTATGTCTAAACGGGCGTGCCTGGTGGATGTCGAGGTTTCTCCACGCGTCTCTCTGCCGAGATTAGTCGGAGATGGCGGAGGAACTGTAGGGTCGGGGTAATGATGATGACCATCGCGGGGATCGTTGGCCACAACCCCGTTGGAGTGTGCTCCCAATATGCGACGAAGCACTTCTGGGGTTATCGCAGCACCTTGGCCGATGGCTGGGGCAGATCTCGGGGTCTCGATCGGTTGTCCAAACAGCATGACTGGGTTGTCGGTGTTGGGCTCGTTTTCTCCTCTCGCCGGGGCTCGACGAACCAGCTCTCCACGAGCTGCGATTAGATCAATAGTGATCTGGTCGAATAGTGCCTCTAGTGCACTTACATAGCGCACTAGGTGCAACAATGCGGGGTCTGTCTCGTGATCTCCGTTGGCAACTTGGGGTGGTCTACCATACCCTTCACGTCTGGGGTAGTAGTGGAACGAGCGACAGTTAACTCTGGGCGACAAGTACCTGAGATGAACTATAGCCTCTCGAGCGGCTAGCTGGATGGCTTGTGGCTCAAAGGAAGTTGTCCTTCCGGTGAACTTGTAGGGGCGCTCGGGTGCTAGACCCCTACCATAGATGTGCACAGTAGCCCAGAATTGACGGTCTTCACCGCTCATGGGTCCTTGATACACAACATATTCTGGTGGCTCTTCTAACGCGTAGGCATGACGGGTGAGGTTTGCGAGGATGGTCACAAAACCTCCAAGGTTGGTTGCTGTGGTTTCGTTGTGTACTATAGGTCCAGGCATTGTGGCATCGGTTTGGGGTAGCGGCTGTGCGGTGCTGTGTTGGGACTAGCGTGCCCTTTTTATAGGAAAAAGGGGGCGGAGTCTTCCTTCGCACGCTTGCGGGAAAGGACTATTTAGGGGCCGGTCACTGGCGCATGAGTGACAGGTTAGGTTGATAGGTTGGGCACCGACTGCCAAAAGGTGTTGGGTCACTGTGTGGCTATCTTGCATGAGAAGCTTGGCTGGGGTTTGGCTATGGTCTAGTGGGTTGGTTTGCCTAAGTTTTTCGACCTGGCTAAGATAGGATTAGCCAATGGTCAGCCTGGCTCTGATACCAAGTCTGCCACGACCGGTTTTCTGGGTAATAAATTTTCCAGAAAAGACCGTCGTGCTCATCAGCCCCAGGATTACTGTTAGCTGATGAGGCTCCAACTTGATACAGAAATTCCAAGCAAAAATACAAAATATGTAGTACAAGACCATTCTGGCCTGTGAGTACAACAAATGGTTTCTAGTGGTTGATGGCGGAAGCGGGTTGTGAAACATCAGTGTCTATGGGACTCCATTTCCCACGGGAACAACTGACCAGGTTAACTCCTATCTTCGCGAGGCTGCTATCTCCATTGAGTGGGTTCCGGGGCTGGCATCGTGTCGCTCCTCTCCGTGCAAGAAAATCTGGCCAAGACAATAGCCAGGGACAAGCCAATGAGTACTTTGAATGTACTCGCAAACATTGTGAACACATGTATAATATAACAATGATGTGCTGAAAATATTTTATGCTCATGACGTCAGTCACAAAAGATAAATGAAACTCTGATGCGTGCAAGCAAGTTATTTATAAAAATGCAATAACATGGTAGCATAAAAATTTATGAAACAAATAACAGGCAATGCCACAGTCGGGCGTCTTAGCGACACCACGTAAAGGGCTTTAAAAGAAATGCCACAGTCGGGCGTCTGAGCGACACCACATAAAGGGCTTTAAAAGAAATGCCACAGTCGGGCATCTGAGCGACACCACATAAAGGGCTTTAAAAGAAATGCCACAGTCGGGCGTCTGAGCGACACCACATAAAGGGCTTTAAAAGAAATGCCACAGTCGGGCGTCTGAGCGACACCACATAAAGGGCTTTAAAAGAAATGCCACAGTCGGGCGTCTGAGCGACACCACATAAAGGGCTTTAAAAGAAATGCCACAGTCGGGCGTCTGAGCGACACCACATAAAGGGCTTTAAAAGAAATGCCACAGTCGGGCGTCTGAGCGACACCACATAAAGGGCTTTAAAAGAAATGCCACAGTCGGGCGTCTGAGCGACACCACATAAGGGGCTTTAAAAGAAATGCCACAGACGGGCGTCTGAGCGACACCATATAAGGGGCTTTAAAAGAAATGCCACAGTCGGGCGTCTGAGCGACACCACATAAAGGGCTTTAAGAGAAATGCCACAGTCGGGCGTCTGAGCGACACCACATAAAGGGCTTTAAAAATGAACATTCATAGTGAATATCCCGGAGGTAGAACCATCCCTGAGATACTCGATAATAACAATAATATCACGGGTTAGTCAACAATAATAATAATCATAGTTCTCACAAGTCACAAGTAGTAATTCCATTTCTGGTTAACCGTTTCACCTCCGAAGACCGACACTAGGACCGACACCTGACCATCCCAGACTGAAATCCTTAACCATGGACACGGCTATTCGAATAGGTTTATTCTCTGCAGAGGATGTACTCTTTACCCACGAGTAACGGATTTCTTTAGTCCATCGGGACTAATTCCGTCTACGGTCTTTTTGTTGAAAACACACCTAACTTGCACACACCAGCTTAACTCACACGTGTCTAGAATCACCCACGACACCTGTTAAGCAACTCTAAGTGGGGAGGCTACAACCTCGCGTAGCATGGGATCAAACTTATATCGCGTGCTCTAAGGGGTGGCCTCCCCTCTCGGTCCCAACCGAAAACACCCATGCCCCCGGACCAGGTGAAATAACATGCACCCATGCATATGATCGTATCACATGAAATAACAAGTCCTTCAAAATGCGGTGGTGTTATAAATGTATCCACGATCACACCAAAACATTATGCCGGGATTCAGAATTCTTGCCTTCAATGTTGTGGAGGGGTGGGGTGCTCTCCAAAACTTTTTGAAAGTTTCTTCTCTCTCCCCAAAATCCTATTTGAAAATATATTTGAATTAACACACATTTCAAAAAAAGTACAAAAAAGTTGTTTGAAATTTTTTTAAATAAATCTTAAAATAAACTAGACCAAATTTGAGGAAGGTAGGAAAAAGAATCAACTCATTTGGAGTTATATTTAAAAAGTTATAGCTAGTCAAAGTTGTGGTCAAAATCTGTTATTTAAAATAAAACAGAAAAGAAAACGTTTCAGATAGAAATACGCTTTTGGTGCAGAGGAGGCGTACTTGAGGCTTTACGCCTCCACTTAACCACGTGGACAGACATGAGGTCGCTGACAGTGGGTCCAGAGGGCCCACTAGTCAGGTTTGACTAGTCCGCCCTCCTCCTTCTCCCTTTGTCCCGAGCGGAGGCGGAACTCCGGCGACCAACGCCGGCGAGCGGCGGCTCCTCGCGGCCTCTGGAGGGCGGGGATGGATCCGCGGATCGAGGGCGATCCTACTGGTAGTCGCTGGGTCGGCGGGGACGGCGTGAGCTGTCGGCGGCGAGCTCCTCGACGGAGGAAAGCTTCGGGGAAAAGTGGTTTCGGGGCGGTGATGGTTCTCGATCGAAATGGAGTAGGGGGAAGTGTTCAGGGGAGGAAGAGAAGGCTTCTGGTGAAGAGATTGGAGAGGGGGAAGCTCTGGTTGCGCCGAATGGAGCCGGGAGGCGGCGGTGGCCGAACTGACCGGAGAGGTTGAAGAAGACCTGCTCCCCTCCAATTGGTGGCGATGGGGGCGCTAGTGAGACGGCGTGAGGCTACCTGAGGGCTCGGAGACGCTCGGGGCTTCCTTAAATAGGCTATGGAGGTCGGTTCTGAGGCGGTCGGAGATAAGAACGACGGCGGACCGCCATGCTGTAGCTAGGGCGACGTGGCGGCGACGAGCGCTAGGGGACGAAGCTGTGGATGAGCATGCACTGCTCACAGGGGCCGGTGGCGAGCTGGGGTAGCTTGGGCGGCACCGACCACGGTCGGGCCTGCTAGCGGCCGGCAGCTAGCCGCCACGGCCATCCTGGTGGTGGCGCTGTGGGGCGCCAGGTTGGTCGGGGTGGTGTGGCGGTGCAGGGGGACACGACGAGCGGGCTGGGGCCGGGTTTTGACTGCGGGGTGGGACGCGGCGACTCGGGTGCATGCGGGTGCCAAACGCACGCTCTGGGCGCGCCCAGAGCACGCCCGGGGTGTGTTCGACGATATGCCATGGCAGCCTAGAGAGTTCCAAACTGAACGAGAGTTAGCAGAAATAGGTTATGGGCTAGGGCAAAACCTTAGGACATGCTGGTTAGGTCAGGAGCTCAAGCTCACAATGCAAATATGAAATCATGCCGAAACTGGTCATGCACTCAGGGTGTTTGACAAAATGCCAAAGGCACCTAGGTAGCTCTTGGGGTAGCCAAAACTTCCAGGTTGGGGTCTCTTTCGATGTACAAGAGGGGGGTGAGGTTAGTTTGCCAAAAGAAGAAACTTGTTAGTGCAAGTTTAGCAGAATTTCAATTCTGGACAGGGAATAAATGACATTATTTCATGAACCAAAAATGATCTAAAAGGTGCATGCTCCTGGACTTAAGGGTTTAAGATGGAGGACTACAAGTAGGAGAAAGAATCAAGGGTTAAAGAGCAAGCAAAAAAATGGTTGCTGTACAAACCATCCAGTTGGTCCAGAATGAAGATGAGGTTGATTCACTCAAATTTTCCAAAGAATATAAATAGGTTTTTGCACAAAGTGGAATAATAGGCTCCTACTGACCTCCCCTAATTTTGGTAGAAGTTTCAAAGAAATATTTAAATAGGTTGTAGTGTAAAATTGCTCTCTGGACCAGAGAAGAAAATTGAATGAAGAGCTCAAAATATGCAATGTATTAAATATATTATTGCACAAAAGTGATTTAGAGATATCACATGATATCTCCAAACTTTGGTTGGATTTTTAGAATAATATATCAAATGGTTGCAGTTCAAAAATGGCCATATAACCTTGAAAAACCATTTTCAAAAAAATAAAGATCAAGCAACTTAATTATTTAATTAGTTACACTGATAGAAGGAAAGTTTTTCTTGAGAGGTTAAACAAGTCCAATAACATATTTGAAAAGTTTTCTCTTTGGGAGAAACTCATCATAACAGGGAAAGAAATGATTTAAAAATCAAAATGGAGCTCAGAAATCCAAAGTTTTAATTCCTGGAAAATTTTTAATTTATTAAAACAAGGCCAAATTTTTGGGGTGTCACAGTAACCAAACACCCTCTAATAATGTCGCTGGAAAATTGATGCAATGCCACAGTTAAATGCAAAATACATGTTTAACGAATTTTATTGTTAATATAATCTCTATGTTAATATTAACCAATGCCACCGTTTGAGAAATGCTACTATCTTGCTTTCTTTCCCATTTAGATAAGGTAGATGCTTCTTTTTGTTGGCTTCTATGTCATCCACCGTTATTGACCACTAATTGTTTCCTTTGCACCTCTGTGTAAACAGGGTTATCTACTTCACCTCGTTTCCATTGCGACCTTTTGTTGCACTGCACAAAACACTTCTGTTTAAAGAGTGTTTTGTGCAGTTCAACCAAAATGTCACACCGACAACGTTGCTTGATTGCTTGATCTTAGTGGAACTGCACAAGAGGAGATCTTACTTCCTATCCGTTAAGGCGAATTTGGTTCAGATCTTCTTCTTGTGAGTTGTTTGAATTCCGCATCATGAGAGGTCAGTACTAGCCTTCCTTCACATGATTCTGGAGTGTGCTTTCATATGTTGTGCTACTTGTATGATAATGTTGCTTGATTTTATTGAACTGCACAAATGGAGACAAGACTTCCAATCTGTATGTGCACCGTAATATCCCACTGAGGTAAGATAAGGATATTTCTCAACTGTTGGCCTGTATTTTGCCACTTTCATCAGAAAATTAAGTTTAGTACTATACTTGTGCTCCCTAATTGACATGCCAAATCTTACATTGAAGGCGAAACTTGTCTGTTATTGAACCAAGTGATGAAGGGGAAGAACAATCAGAAGAAAAACAAAAATCAGCTCCTGGTGCTGTAATGAAGCACTGGAACTGTGATGACACAACTAATGATATAGTTTTGCATCTTAATTTATTGCTATGGCTGGAACGAGCAATTGTTTTTCCACTGATTTGATGCCACTCTTAATGTAATATGTAATTATCTCTACTTGTGCAAACAGGGATCTTCTTTGAAGATACCATATATTTTAGTGGAACTGCACAAGAAGATGTTGGAAACATTAAACTAATCGAGGAGTATATAGTAAGCATGGCCACCACCGTAGATAGCAACAGATGGTTTCGAAGAAGTGCTTCGTCTGTATGCTCTACACAATAAGCCTCCTAACAAAGGTTGGTACTCGCCCACTGATTTGATCCATATGATTGAGCTTTGTTATCTCTATTGGTGTTGTGCTACTGTTTAGATACTGTCATGAAAAAGTGGTATTGTCCTTGAGAAGTGCTTCATCTGTGCTGTTTTAAATATTTCCTTTCCTTTTTTTTCGAGCAAACAGGGATGGTAGCATTTAGTAGTCCTCTTGTCTTTGCACAACAGGATCATCTTCCTCTGAAGAAGAATATGGAGTACATGAAGTGAGTAGTACCGATTATGCCAGGATGAAGAAGCCCTGTCTATCTTCTCATTAGAAGGAGCAGTTGAAGGATGGTTACATTACTCCCCACAAGACCAAACTAACTTCAGCTCAGAAGGACTGACAAATCTCCATTTTTTTGCTGTGATGCGCGAGTACAATGTTGTTCTAGGATTCTTTCTGGTGAGTTACATTTTTCTAAAAGTGTGCTCTACATGGACCATATGTGCCTGTTGAAACTGTCAATTCATAGTACAGTTTGCTTTATACTAATCACTTTTTTGTATTTGTGCAAACAGGGGTGCTCAGCTTGATTTCAATGGGAACTGCACAAAATGTTCATGAATACATTGAATCATTCATTTCCACCACAAGAAAGGAGGTGCCGATAAGTTCAAGGCGTTGCAACATATAAGGGCGAAATCATACAAGCTACGCGCGAATTTGGTTGATTTTGGTGGAACTGCACAAAAAGAACAGCTGGTTTATTTAGCACGAGGTGCCATGTCAATGTCCGAACTAATTTTACACCCTGCCCATTCCACAATCATAGGTGTCGGTGTCAAAACCAGCGGATCTCGGGTAGGGGGTACCGAACTATGCGTCTAGGCCGGATGGTAACAGGAGACTGGGGACACTTTGTTTTACCTAGGTTCGGGCCCTCTCGATGGAGGTAAAACCCTACTCATGCTTGATTAATATTTATGATATGGGTAGTACAAGAGTAGATCTACCACGAGATCAAGGAGGCTAAAGCCTAGAAGCTAGCCTATGGTATGATTGTGTATGGAGTTGATTCTTCTTCTACGGACTACAACCCTCCAGTTTAGATAGACACCTGATAGGGTTAGGGTTACACAGAGTCGGTTACAATGGTAGGAGATCTTGAATATCGCATCGCCAAGCTTGCCTTCCATGCCAAGGAAAGTCCCATCCGGACACGGGATGAAGTCTTCAATCTTGTATCTTCATAGTCCAGGAGTCCGGCTGAAGGTATAGTCCGGCTATCCGAACACCCCCTAATCCAGGACTCCCTCAGTAGCCCCTGAACCAGGCTTCAATGAGGACGAGTCCGGTGCGCAAATTGTCTTCGGCATTGCAAGGCGGATTCCTCCTCCAAGTCCTTCATAGAAGATTGTAATCACCAAGAATAGTGTCCGGCTCTGTAAAATAAGTTTCCACATATTGCCATAGAGAATAATATTAGCACAAATCAAATCTGCTGACGTATTCTGTAGTGCGCCATCACACTACAGCCAAGTCCTTTACTCGAATTGTTTTTACTTTTCCGCCTCAGCATGTTTTGCGAGGCGGTTTCCTTAGCACGTCTTGTCAAAGCAGAGATCGTGTACTCTTTTTACGGGATTCTCATAAATACGGACGTGAGTAACCCAATCATGCCCGTTAGCACTTTTTCTCGATTAAAGGCGAGTCCTGAATGGTTACGAGGAGGGCTCTTGGTATTCAACCTCTTATAAAGAGACCAAGGTCTTACCCCTTTTTCAATCCCAAACGAGTTCGCCCATCGCCTCGAGTCCCAACACCCTAGGCTTCAGATTGCAAGCGCTTCGGACCTTCGACAATGTCCAGTTCCGACCTTCAAGGTCGATGGATGCCCTCCTCCGTCACGGAGGAGGACGTGCTAAAGTTGAGGGAGGCTAAGTTCTTGACCGCCGAAATTCCGCATAGGTTGCCTGCTCAAGGGCAAGCTATTCCCAGCCCCAGCCCGGTGAGAGCGTAGTGTTCATGTCTCACTTCCTTCGGGGTTTAGGCTTCCCGATGGATCCCTTCGTGAGGGGGCTGCTGTTTTATTACGGGCTGGAACTTCATGACTTAGCTCCGGAGTCCATCCTCCATATTTCCTCATTCATCGTTGTGTGCGAAGCGTTCCTCCGCGTTACCCCTCACTTTGGATTTTGGCTCAAGACTTTTGGAGTGGAGCCGAAGATGATTGAGGGACGGCATGCCGAGTGCGGAGGCGCTGTCATAAGTAAGAATGTTGATGCTCCATGGCCCGAGGGCTTCTTTAAAGAGGAGCTCGGCTTGTGGCAACGAGAATGGTTCTATATCACTGCTCCCAGGAGCGCCAAGTGGGCGGCGCCTCCTGCCTTTCGTTCGGGTCCCCCATCACGGCTAACGTCATGGGTGAACAAAGGATTAGATTGGGGGTTACCCAAAGATGTGCCCCTGTTGCAGGGCCGCATTAGGGATCTCTTAGAAGGAGGCCTCAACCTAGTCAAGGTGACGCAGGTCATGCTGATTCGCCGAACATTTCCCGGCAAACGTCGCCCCCTTCGCCTGTGGGAGTTTAATCCGGAGGGACCGCGAGTTCTTCAGAGATGTATAGACTGTTCTTCGGATCACAAGAGATGTGTCCGGATTTAACCGAGGACGCAGGTCTAAGCTGCAATCGCCCGGATACTCAAGTAAGCAACCTTGTGCTCGGACCTTCTATCCGTTTAATTGTCGTAAACTTGCCCCTAAAAGAGCCGTCCTTTTAAATAGGAATGGATAGCGAAGGCAAAGCTGATCAGGTGTTCGTCTCCCCTTCCTGAAACCAGGCCGGATCCCGTGCTGGTCAGGATGCCAAAAAGAATGCCTTTGGAGGGGGAGGATAAGGAAGCTATGGCCTCCTCGAAGGAGACTGCTCCGAAGGAAGGAACCGACAATTCCTCTCCTGAGGGGAAGAAGAGAGCTGCCTCTGATGACCCGGAGGCCGTGGTCTTGAAACATGGGAGAAAATTCTCGACAGAGGATCCGGCACCGGGGAGTTCCGCGGCCGGACTATACCCTCAAGGGGATCAGCCCTCAAGCGAGCCGTAAGTGAAGAAAAGATTTTCCTTTTGAGAGAAATCCTTGATTTTGCACCTGGGAAGATTTAACCGAAATTTTACCTTGTAGTTCGGACCTCAGCCCTTCGCAGCAGAGCTCATCTTCGGGGGATCTTCTTCCGGAGATGATGGAGAGCGGATCGCCTCCCCCTGCCGTGCCGCCCAGCGAGGCGGGCGACCCTGAGGTGTCGTCGCGTAGGGTTTCTCCAAATACGGCAGGGATGGGAGGTGGCAGTACGGCCCCCTGACGTTCTCCGCGTCCGGCCTTTGATAGAGGCCATAGGACAAGTCCGGCACCATCTGGTGCTCGGCCGGAAGAACTAAAGATTCTGCTGGGGCGAGCTTCTATCTCAGAAGAGCACCGTGCCTTGATGGGCATGGTGGTTGAAAGGATTTCATCCGCAGAAAGCGGATTGCATGAGGCCGTCAAAAAGTTTACTGACGAGTTTTGAGGTACGTTTAGATAATGTACACTTTTGTTGGTTGCGCATAAATAAGATGCGCCCTGTGTATATAGTAGCCCCTGAGACTCTGCATGTTGTCAAGAAATGACGGCACGTAGAGGATCATAATCCCAGGTCTAAGATGTCGCCATTGAATGTAGGTGGCGAGGTGTCTGGAATCCAGCCGGACTAATGATTTGGCTGAACTAAAGCGGCAACTGGATGTGGCAGATGTCGATATCGCGCTTGTCAACAAGCGGCTTGATGAGGCTCAAGGTATGTGATTCTTCGGGCGGCATTAAGTAAGAGGAGCTTTATGCCAGTGTCTTACAATGTGTGTGTTTGACGTAGATGGTACGGCCGCCATGGAGAATCTTAGGGCAGAACTTGCCCGGGCTAAGGAGCAAGCCAGAAAAAGTGATGCAGCTGCCAAGAAGGCCCTTGAAGAGCTGAGAGCCGAACAGGCTGCTCACTGCCGAAGCAAAGAGGAGATGGCCAAGATGGCCGGGTAGTTAAAGAGCGCTGCAGACCATTGCAAACTTCTTGAGAAAGAAGACCAGGCGAGACAGACGGACTTAGAGAAGGCCGTTGCTGACGCCAAGCACGCTCGCTCTGCGATGAGAGTTGCGTCAGGCCGAACAGATTACGGTTGGAAAGCCCTTTATGCTGCGGAGGAAGGTTTGTGATCCGAGGTTTGCTCCGTTGGACCGGATGTGGAGTGTGAAGGACACCTATCTGGACTTGGCAACGAGTGCTGCTGATGCGACCGAATACTTTTGAAATCAGAAAGATTGCAAAGTGGAAAAGTTGTTCTGGTCGCAGTTTCATAATCCAGAGCGTCCACTGACAGTGGATGACCGTTTGGCTCAATGGGCCGAACTGAATAGGTTGTCCGGACTCGCCATGAAGTACGTCATGGATCATCTATGGCCGGGGAGATCGGAGCCGAAGAGTTATTTCAGCTTGGTGCAGCAATTCCTTGACGCGGTGCTGCATATAGATGCAATTAAGAGGTCAGCATGCATAGAGGGCGCACGGATGGCTCTTGCCCGTGTTAAGACATACTGGGCAGAAATGGAGACCACTGTTGTTACGTCCCTGGATTCGGACCAAAGCCGAGTACCTTCCGAGCACTATTTTCAGGAAGTTCTTGAAGGAGCTCGTGTAATAGAGACGCAGTGCCCGAAAGATGCTATGTTATGACATCATATGTAATTATAAAGTAATGTTTTGATAAGCTGTAGTGGCTTTATTTTATACTTGTGCCTCCAAGTATTGTAAACACCTTCTAGTTGGCCATTTTAAGATATATATATATATATATATATATATATATATATATATATATATAGATGTGCTAAACTAAGCCCGAGCGTATTATGTCTTAGCGTACGCTCCGGCCGATCGACCCAACCGGACAGTTCGCACTAATTAGCCCGAACCACGCGCTAAAAAATCAAAAGTAACGGCTTACGACCAGGTCCACGCACTTCGCCTGGTCCGTGCTCCTCCCTGGAAAATCAGTAGTAACGCGTTACTGCATACCTGTGTGATCAAGAGCCGTTCCTTTTTCATTTTTTCTATGCTTGCCGTTACTGCATGTGGCTTGTGGGATCAAGAGCATCCCATTTTTACTTATTTTCCTACGCTTCAATTGTACTGTATTTCCCAATGAAAAGAGCAGATGTAGTAATTCGTTACTTCAGATCAGTATGGTTGTACCAGGTTTACGAGGCAGGACTGGATCATCTCTAACTAATTGGTTGGTAAAATATGTCTTTCATTACCATTCAATCCATCCATTTTACTGCCAACAATTTCATTACCACCCTCGAAATCTAATTTCATTACCATCCACCCCATCCTTTTTACATATAGCAAGGCACATGTAGTAACTCATTACTACATATCAACATGGTCTTACTAGGTTTAATAGCCGAGGGATCGTAGTTTATTGCTTGGTAAAGTATTTTGGCGCATTACCATCTCTTATATCTCTATATTACTGCCAACGATTAGTAATCTTGGAAGCCGGACTCGTGGACCATGCTAGTATAGATGGTATCCAAATTAAATCTTATTACTATTCTCTTCACACACTTTTACCCTCAACTAATTAGTAGCGGTTCCTAAAAAACCAAATTAGTAGCGGTGGAGAGGCCTGCAGGACGTGGTGGACCACGTGAGAACCGAAGGTAATCAAATTAAATCCCGTTACTATTTCCTTCAAACCCTTTTACCCTCAACGCCTTACTTCTGCATGCGCGACCCCCACCTAATTAAGACCGGAGCGTACATCTCAAAAAAAAAGACCGGAGCGTAGGCTAAGCAATTCTGCGCTCTCGCTTACAATAGCGTGACCGTATATATATATATATATATATATATATATATATATATATATATATGTATGTATGTATGTATGTATGTATGTATAGAATCTGAAAGATGGCAGTCGTTGGCTTCAGCCCCCATGCACATAGTGCGGGGGTGCTCGTGGAAGACGCATTCTCACACTTAACCCAACGTCTTGGTCCTACAAAGGAGGTGATAGCGCAGCGGGCCAGGCAACCGTACTATAATGCTTTAGCACTTTCACTTAGCCATAGGAGTTTGAAAATGAGACTCTTTAGGTAGCTCCTTGATGGCCACTGCGCTCGCCCGAATTCGGGGCGCGTATGTGCCTGACCGGGCAGCGGTCCTTCGTCAAAGCGGGGGAATCCGATAGATTCCGATCGGTCATCGAGTGGCTGACCAGTCTCACGCTACATCATGACAGTCAGTTTTCGGCTTTCTCTACTGAGGTGCTCGCCCTGGCCGAACCGGGGGCACAATCGCAGTAGTTCTCCTGGTGCTACCTTAGCCGATAGAGCGGAACCTAAGGTAGCCGAACTCAGGAGCCGGGCAACCCAACATTTGACCAAAGACATGATTCGGAGCTGATGCATATAATGCCAAAACTCGCGACGCCGAACACTCCCTAAGGTGTTCGGTCTTTGTGAGTGCGGGCCAAACAACACTCTTTATTGAAAAAGCCCCTAGTGTCCAGGTATGTGCAAAAATTCTAACGTGGCCACATGCCAAGACGCCAGCCTCCTCCTTGGTTATATTAGAAAGAAAAACCCAGGGGATGTGTAGCAACAAGAGACAGTAAAAAAAGATTTACGTAGGGTCTTAATCTAAAAATAATCCTTTAGAACGGGTCCCTACTGCACGTCTGCGCCTGTGTCTCCGTTGCGCCGTATCCTGGACGGGCGCCGCACGACGTTCATCTGTAAAAGAGAGGAAGTGAGTTCAAAATGAGTCGTGTCGAAAAGGTTTTTAAAATAAACAAAATATAAAGTAAGATATGTAAGTTTGAGCTTTATTGTCTCTCATTGTATATGCGTGGAGCCCCTTGTGCGGGGATATATGGCTTCTATGCCTGCATCAATGATGGTTTTGCACTGAACTCGTCTATCCGTGTTTGTGGTCTTTTAAATGACCTATTTTGAAGGTTTTTGGCCGGTGAGGCCATTTTCCTGTGGGGCTGTTAAGGCGGCCGCACTGTCCTCCGCTTGGGGAGGCGCACTTTTAGTGCTTCCCCATCAAAGAGATGATACCTCGTGGACCGGGCATCTTAAGCATAAGAGATGCATAATGTACTATTGCGTTAAATCGGGCGAAAGCTTCACGTCCCAGTAGTGCTTGATAGCGACTTGAGAACGGGACGACATGGAAGGTCAGTATTTCACGGCGGAGGTTATCGGCAGAGCCGAATGCGACTGTGAGCCGGAGAAAACCAGTACAATGGGTATCCGGACCAGGTGTTACCCCTTGAAAGGAGGTTTTGCTACGGCGGATTCTTGCTGGGTTTATCCCCATGTGCCGTATTGTATCCTGATATATCAGGTTTAGTCCGCTACCGCCGTCCATGAGGACATTTGAAAACTTGAGTCCGCCAATTATTGGATCGACAATCAAGGCAGTCCATCCTACATTCTTGATATTCCTAGAATAATCTAGCTGATCGAAAGTGATCGGTTTTGACAACCAGTGGTAGGATCCTTTGGGGACGGGCCGTGTGGTGCGTACCTTTATGGGCACCGCACGTTTTGTTATGTGAAGTGAGTTCACTGGTTTTACTTCTTGTGGGAAGTTCTTTTGTTTCCTGAAGCTCTGCTGTTGGGGTTCGTCCTCGTCTTCGCTTGGTGTGTCGAGCCCCTTGTGTTCGGTATTGAGTTTGCCGGATTGTTTGAAGACCCAACAGTCTCTGTGGGTATGGTTAGCAGGCTTCCCGGGGGTACTGTGTACCTGACATATTCTGTCCAGGATTTTATTTAGGTTTGATGGATCGTCCCTGTTATCCTGGGGGGGGGGGATTTTTCCTGATTTTGTCGTGAGCCTTTGAATCCGGCGTTGACAGCCGTGCTCTTCGGACTTTTGTCTTTAGTCCGGCGACGATCCTTGTTGTGTTGCGGTCTTCCGTTTCCATCTCTGGTTTCGGGTGTACTTGGGTCGTTGGCGCCGCATCTTGCCAACCAGCTGTCCTCTCCTGCACAAAAGCGGGTCATGAGGCTTGTTAGTGCGGTCATTGTTCTTGGCTTTTCTTGGCCGAGGTGTCTGGCGAGCCATTTGTCTCGGACATTGTGCCTGAAAGCTGCTAAGGCTTCGGCATCCGGACAGTCGACTATCTGATTCTTTTTAGTAAGGAATCTGTTCCAGAACTGCCGAGCTGATTCTCCGGGTTGTTGATTTATGTGACTAAGATCGTCTGCATCCGGAGGGCGGACATAGGTCCCTTGAAAGTTTGCTCGGAAAGCGTCCTCGAGCTCTTCCCAGCTTCCAATTGAGTTCTCGGGAAGGCTTTTATGCCAATGTCGGGCTGGCCCTTTAAGCTTGAGGGGTAGATATTTTATGGCGTGGAGATCATCTCCTCTGGCCATGTGTATGTGGAGGATGTAATCCTTCGATCCAGACTCCCGGGTCTGTTGTTCCATCGTATGCCTATGTTGACGGGTTTGAATCCTTCTGGGAATTTGTAGTCCAGGACCTCATCGGTGAAACATAGGGGGTGTGCGGCACCCCTGTATTTGGGTATGCCAGACTCTAATGACGGCTTCATAGCATTGCTTACAGGAGCTTGCTTTCTTGGCCCATAAATGGACCTGATTGGGCCGTGACGCGAATCCTTAAATGGGTTGCATGCCGATCTAAGTGCGGCGCCGTTTGCCGCTTTGTGAGGTCGTCTATCCGACCGTGTGGCTTCATCATTTTTTGAATGCGAGGGTTCTGAGGCCTCTTCGTCAAATTCAGGCAGTAGCTTTCTTTTCGGATAACTTTTAGTGCAGCGACTGTCGCCGTACTTATCTCTGGTATTGATTACCTTGCTCCATCTGATTCGGAGTGCATCTTCCGCTGTTTTTAGCTTCCGCTTCTACTTTTTTAGGCTGCCTGTAGTTGCAACGAGCCTGCGTTTAAAACGCTCTTGCTCGGCGGGGTCTGATGGTATGACGAGTTCGTCGTCTTCGAGGCTTGCCTCGTCCTCGGGGGAAGGCGTGCGGTTATCGTCCTCGACCTCTCGGTCTGCCGCTCTTTCCTGAGGGCTGGCTTCTCCATCTTCCTGTGCTGATTTTTGCTGAGGTTGGTGTTCTTCGGCGCTATCCGGGGTAGTATTATCTCCCGTGCCGGAATCACCATTTGTGTTTTGGCGGGATTTAGAGCGACGACGCTGACGCCGGCGCTTTTGCTGTTTCTTGGGGGCATTGTCCCCCATTGTTCCATCGCCATCTCCATCTTTGGGAGTATCCACCATATATATGTCATATGATGAGGTGGCCTTCCAGCGCCCTACAGGTGTTGGTTCTTGTTCGTCTCCTATATCGTCGTCCATGCCGTTGATGTCCTCGGAGCCGAAGTCAAGTATGTCGGTTAAATCGTCGACAGTGGCTACAAGGTGGGTGGTGGGTGGGTTTTGAATTTCCTCACCGTCCGTATCCCACCCTTGCTAACCGTAGTCCGGCCAGGGCTCTCCTGATAAAGAGAGAGACTTAAGAGAATTCAAGATATCGCCAAAAGGCGAATGCTGAAAGATGTCTGCTGGGGTGAACTCCATTAGCGGCGCCCAATCGGATACGATTGGCAGGGGCGCGGGGGGGCTCGGGGTTCAGAGAGGAATCCGGCTCCTTGGAGTCACGGGCTGTGCGGAGTGCGTGGCTGGATTTCGGCTTGATCGCCTCTGAGATTGCAGCCCCTGAGGCGGCGTCCAACCGCTGAGCCTCGATCGGTGTAGTAGGTTCCGGATCAATGGCCGAAACCGATGCGTGTGCGGCCTCCAAAGCGCTGTTCGGCGGCAGAGCTATATCATGCCCATCGAGACAGTGCGGCGCGCTCGGCTGTGGCTCGAATCCGTCGAAGATCAAGTCTCCGCAGATGTAAGCCCTGTAGTTTAGGCTTCTAAACCTGACCTTATGGCCAGGGGCGTAGCTTTCGATCTGCTCAAGGTGGCCAAGCAAGTTGGCCCGCAGTGCGAAGCCGCCGAAGACGAGGATCTGTTCGGGGAGAAAAGTCTCACCCTGGACCGCATCGTTATTGAAGATCGAAGGAGCCATCGGGCCTAAAGGCGACGACACAGAGGAACTCTCAATGAAAGCACCAATGTCGGTGTCAAAACCGGCGGATCTCGGGTAGGGGGTCCCGAACTATGCGTCTAGGCCGGATGGTAACAGGAGACTGGGGACACTTTGTTTTACCCAGGTTTGGGCCCTCTCGATGGAGGTAAAACCCTACTCCTGCTTGATTAATATTGATGATATGGGTAGTACAAGAGTAGATCTACCACGAGATCAAGGAGGTGAAACCCTAGAAGCTAGCCTATGGTATGATTGTGTATGGAGTTGATTCTTCTTCTACGGACTACAACCCTCCGGTTTATATAGACACCGGATAGGGTTAGGGTTACACAGAGTCGGTTACAATGGTAGGAGATCTTGAATATCGCATCGCCAAGCTTGCCTTCCACGCCAAGGAAAGTCCCATCCGGACACGGGACGAAGTCTTCAATCTTGTATCTTCATAGTCCAGGAGTCCGGCTGAAGGTATAGTCCGGCTATCCGAACACCCCCTAATCCAGGACTCCCTCAATAGGCATTTGATATTTTGGAATGGGACAACCTTGTCAAATTTTTCTCATTGATTTTAGCAAGACATGCGTTTGATATTTTCGAATGGCATGCCCTTTGCTGTAACCAACGTCAATCAATTTTTTCTTTATTCTTTAGTTGTGAAGTAAATATTGCCTCTAACATGTGAGTCGCTGAGATGCATAATCATCGATTGTTTTGAATGTTCTCTATGAATTGTCAGGCCTGTGTGTTTGATTGCAATGTATAGAAATGCTAAAAAGCTGCTCAAACTCTTTGTTCTCCTTCTGTTCCTTTTTTACTTTACACATTGTGAAAGTGCATACTTTTTTGTATAAGATTGGTCAAAGTAGAGATACTTTGACTGCAGACAAAACTTGTATGCAGACTAGAAAGGATCAGAGGTAGTACATGTGAAACTACTGCAAACGAGGTGATCACCCTAGGAATAATGCTAGTACGTATTGTTTTGCATGTTCATCCAATGCCAGTGATACAGGAATTTGAACTAATTGAAATAAATTCATTCATACACGGTCGGATTTCATATAAACATGCCGGATTTCATTACATTTCATACATTCTTCAACTAAAAAGGGGTGCACTGGAGGTATAAACATGCCGAACAGAAGCTTCAGTGACTTAACTGCAGGTGCAGTTGCGTAACTCACATGTGGCCTGTTGGGCCCACGTGTCAGTCAGCCAACTGCACCAGCAGTTAAGTAGAAGCAATGTTCTTCTCCAACGCAGCTCTCCGACTCCACGTCACCGCCAAGAAGCTAACTGGCCGTCGATGGTCAACCCGCCTAGCTTGGCTTCAACCGGAGGGTAGCAGCGGTGGCCTTACTTGGACCCGAGCGGCCGCGACCTACCGTGTTCTACTCTTCCTTGTTTTCTGTGTGGTGCGGCCTCGTTGGCAGCGGGGTGGGGCCTCGGCGGAGCCGGCGATGTCCTCTGTCTCGTTGCCGGCGGGCGGTGCCTCAGAGGAGCGGTGGAAATCCTCCCCCGCGTTGCTGGCAGGGTGGGGCATCGGCTGAGCCGGCGATGTCCTCTGCCTCCTTGTTGGCGGGGCGGGGCCTCGGCGGAGTCGGTGGTGTCCTCTGCCTTGTTGTTGGCGCCATGGGGCCTCGACGGTGCAGGGCCTCGTCGACCCCAGCAGAGCGGGGACTCATCGGAGCCGGCATGGTCCTCTGCCTCATCCTCGGTTTCGCCAAACATCGCCTCACCCGATTAATCGCCCTCTTTGCTAGCCTCTTTGTAGGTGGCCGCAGCCTCCGCCACCCGCATGCTGTACCGCCAGCGCTCGAGGCGGACCTTGCGGGCGGAGCGGTACGAGTCGAGCAGTGCCTCCTACTCCGCCTGCTCCGCGGCGATCTGCTCCTCCGCCTGCAGGTGCTCCTGGAGGAGATGGTGGTTGTAGGCGGCGTCGGCCTGCGCCTCCTAGAACTGCTCCTCACGCATCTGCCTCACACTACCCATATATTGGGCACGGGCCTCGCCGGTGGTCACGGTGCAATGCACCGACGAGGATGGCATGGAGGAGGAGGTTGGCGCCAGATCGTTGACTACCATGTTCTCCATTGGGACGTCGTCGTCCTCCGGTTGCCTGCTGGCCAGCCGGTCGGCAGCAATGGCTGCCATCTCCTTGTGGTCCGTCGTCCGCCCGTCCCGAAGAGCGCCGGAGCGCGAGGAAGCCATGGTGGGCAGTAGTGGTGTGGACAGGAGAAAGGGAACGGATGCGGATGACTGCGGCTATGGCCGGCGCAGCAGTTTATGTAGCATTGGTGGGCGGGCGGAGGGACGGACGTGTGGCGCCGGAGTAGCCGCCTCGGCAACCGCGTATCATTAATGTGGGCGGGAGATGGATGGACGGACGACACTTGTGTCGTTTGAAGGCGGAGCAATCGCCTGCACCGGGAAGCGGGGCGGGCGGCGCTGACTGTTTCGGGCGGAAAGAGCGCGCGGGCGAGGAGATGACTTTACTTGGAGAGGATGACAATGGGGACCCACCAGGTCCATAGCCTCACGTACGCAAGTGGCTCCTTATTATATATATATAACTATAATTTATTTTGCTTCCTCCTGGTTTCCTGACATCACGGTCCCACACCATTGTCAACCTATGTAGTAGTCAATAAACGAGAGAATTGCACAAGAAGCGGCCGACAGCTGGGACCAAGCAGTTCGAGCAATATTTGTGTTTTTGAGGTGTGAGCACTGCAGAGTTTTTCGATGTTTAGCCCAGATATTAATTTTTCTCCTCTGAACAACAACGAAAACATCGCTGCAGGTATTAACTGGGCGGGCTGTGGCCCGTCTAGCCCAGGCCAGATATTAATTTTTTGGGTTAATTAGATAAATGCCACTCCAATTATGGTGATTCATAAAAATGCCACTGCAATTTTCAGACTTTGAAAAATGACACTGCAATTTTTGCAAACTTTGAAAAACCCCAGTGCTGACTTCGTAAAATTCCACTAGAAATGGTATGAAATGGAATTTTTCAAAGTTTTGAAATTGTAGTGGCATTTCTCGGAATCGCCAAATTTTGAGTGGCATTTGTCAAATTAACCCATTTTTTTCAAGCTGAAAATGGCTAGCCCAACTATACTTTTTTTAGGAATACCCAGGCAAGGTCAAGTTGTTATTCTCCGCCCCGCTGGGATGCAAATCTTTCCTAGGAGGGATGCATTAGGATTAACAAGAAAATGGGCTTTAAGAAATAATAAATGGGATGTAATTAATAAACTGGGCAGTAACTATAAAAAAAATTCACCAAACACGTGATTACTTTAGAAAATATTATTTTTGGATATTGAAAATTTTAATTTCATTAATTGTTGCGAGCGCAATGTTTCATTGAATTTTTTACGTAATATAAATTTATATTGAAATTGTATTTAATCTGACTAGAAATTTCGAGATAAAAATATTTCGGATCGCATCAAAATGTGGGAAATTTTATTGAATTCTGTTTTGAACGCTTGGTTGAAATGGGCTGTACTTTTAACAAACTGTAAATGGGTTGTAGTAAATTCCATTAGAATTCAAAAATGGGCTACACATTCTTACAAATCTCAAATGGGCTATAAGTTCTCCACCACACACTTCTGGCCTTACTAAGTTGACGCGTCCCCTAAAAAAACAGAGTTGACGCGTATGCAAGGCTTTGTCAACTTATAGCCAACACACGGTTCTAGCAGCAGTGGCCGTTGGATGTCCATCCAATGGATGCCCTGCTTCTTCTTCAATCTCGGATATTCTAGCTTCACCCGCCCAAAAAATGATTCCCCCCCTGACATCTGGGGCGCACCATTTCGGAAGCTGACCCGTGGGCCTACTAAGTTGACGTACCAAGGGCTTTGTCAACTTAGTCAATATAAATGATTCTAGCTGCAGTGACCGTACGATGTCCATCCAACGGCCGTCGTGCTTCTTCAACCTCTGGTCTTCTTGCTCCAGCCGCCCAAAGCAGCGCCGGTCGTGCTTCCTGCTCCTGCCTCCCGTGGCCGGCTGTGCTGCCGCGGAGGCCTCACCGCCCCCTACTACTCCCACCGCTGGCCATGCCATCCCTCCACTCACCCATACCCCCTGCTATTCTGCGGCTACGGCAGCGCAGCCGAACCAGTGAACCCTCGTACTCCTCTCCGCGTGTGCATCCACTGCCGTATCTTCCTCGGCTCCACGTCATCCCCTTCCTAGGCCTCGCCGTCGTCCACCGCCCTGGTGCTCTCGGCGCGGCGTGGTCAACGTGGTCAAGGAACGACTTCCATCGGACATGGACTGTACATGGAGAGGCTGACAGCTGGGTCCACGGCAGCCGCAAGGAAGTGCCTCATTATTACGCGCAAAATAATTATTCCTCCACCTAACAGCGGGGACCCACCGGACGGGCCACCGTATTTCGCGAAAAAAATGATTCGCCCCCTAACTGCTGGGACCCACGAGCTACATCTTCGCATGCAAGGAAGTGCGTCCAAAAAAAAACAATTCGCACCCCTGACTGCTAGGACCCACCAGCTACATCTTCGCACACAAGGAAGTGTATCCGAAAAAAATGATTCATCCCCCGACTGCTGAGACCCACCAGCTACACCTTCGGACGCAAGGAAGTGCGTTTGAAAAAAAAACGATTCGCTCCCCTGACTGCTGGGACCCAGCAGCTACACCTTCGCACGCAAGGAAGTGCGTCCGGGCAAAAAAAATGATTCACCCCCCTGACTGCTGGGACCCACCAGCTACATCTTCGCAGGCAAGGAAGTGCCTGACAGTCGGGAGCCACCTAGTCAAAGTGTATGTAGCGTTGTCATTCTGGTCGCGAACATGAACGTACATACTGGTCGATGTAGAGGCGCGCACGTGTCGTAGTAGAGGCGCACACGTAGCATGTACACATACGTACAGCGGCCAGGGTGCAAGAAAGAAAATACGGCCACGCATGTGTACATAC
Source organism: Triticum aestivum (assembly GCF_018294505.1). Taxonomy (NCBI): domain Eukaryota; kingdom Viridiplantae; phylum Streptophyta; class Magnoliopsida; order Poales; family Poaceae; genus Triticum; species Triticum aestivum. The sequence goes on along the minus strand of NC_057809.1, from coordinate 533,360,918 downwards.
GGGCGGGGTCTCGAACGCCTACTCGCGCATACATATGGCCAGGGCTCGTGTACATTGCTGGGTCGGAACGGAGAAACAGCGTCATCGTCGTGTTCATGGGGAGGCAACAGAATGCGTCGTGTTCATCGAGAGGCAACGGAACGCGTGGGAGCCAACCGGCTGGGTCGGAACGGAATGCATGGTCGTGTTCATCAGGAGGGCTTAGACGGAACAGGTGATGGAAACGAGGCTTGGCGTACCACAGAATGGAGGAAACGTCCTTGTGTTCGAGCGGCTACGTTCGAAACAGGATCCTGTTCATCGGGAGGGGTCTGGCGTACCGCAAAACGGAGGAAACAGACCTCCTACGATCGAGACGGGGGTCCTGTTGATCGGGAGGGGTGTGGCGTACCGCAAAACGGAGGAAGCGGACTTGTGTTGGAGCGCTACAGTCGAAATGGGGGTCCTGTTGATCGGGAGGGGTGTGGCATACCGCAAAACGGATGAAACAGACCTCCTACAGTCGAAACGGGGGTCCTATTGATCGGGAGGGGTGTGGCGTACCGCAAAACGGGACTCCACGGGATACTGTTCATCTCCACCGTCGACCTCCTCCAGCCTCCACGGGCTCCTGTTCATCCAGCCTCCACCGCGCGCTACTCCACCGGCTACTGTTCAACCACCCCTCCACCGTCTACTGTTCATCCAGCCCTCCACACCACGGGGTCCTGTTCAACCACCCCTCCTCGGGCACCCCTCCACCGTCTACTGTTCATCCAGCCCTCCACACCACGGGGTCCTGTTCAACCACCCCTCCACGGGCACCCCTCCACCGTCTACTGTTCATCCAGCCCTCCACCACACCACGGGGTCCTGTTCATCCAGAGGCAACGCCACCGCTCACTGTTCATCCAAACCCCCTGTCGGTGTCAAAACCGGCGGATCTCGGGTAGGGGGTCCCGAACTATGCGTCTAGGCGGATGGTAACATGAGACAAGGGACACAATGTTTTTACCCAGGTTCGGGCCCTCTCGATGGAGGTAAAACCCTACTCCTGCTTGATTAATATTGATGATATGGGTAGTACAAGAGTAGATCTACCACGAGACCATAGAGGCTGAACCCTAGAAGCTAGCCTATGGTATGATTGTTGTTCGTCCTATGGACTAAAACCCTCCGGTTTATATAGACACCGGAGAGGGCTAGGGTTACACAGAGTCGGTTACAATGGGAGGAGATCTACATGTCCGTATTGCCAAGCTTTCCTTCCACGCCAAGGAAAGTCCCATCCGGACACGGGACGAAGTCTTCAATCTTGTATCTTCATAGTCCAAGATTCCGGCCAAAGGTTATAGTCCGGCTATCCAGACACCCCCTAATCCAGGACTCCCTCAGTAGCCCTTGAACCAGGCTTCAATGACGACGAGTCCGGCGCGCAAATTGTCTTCGGCATTGCAAGGCGGGTTCCTCCTCCGAATAATTCATAGAAGATCTTGAACACAAGGATAGTGTCCGGCTCTGCAAAATAAGTTCCACATACTGTCGTAGAGAGAATAGTATTTACACAAATCTAATCTGCTGACGTATTCTGTAGTGTGATATCACACCACAGCCAAGCCCTTATTCGAATCATTTTCACTGCCCCACCTCAGCGTGTTTAGCGAGGCGCTTTCCTTGGCACGTCCTGTAGAAGCAGAGATCGTGTCCCCTTATTACGGGATTCTCATCAATACGGGCATGGGTAACCCAACCGAGCCATTGATTACGGCGCTTGGGAGATAAGCGAGTTTACCAGGCTGGTGGGGACACGTAGCTTCGTTCGCCCATATAAGGGGATAAGGATCCACCTTTTCATCCATGCCTTGTTCCTCCTTTGCTCATCCATTTTCGCACACTCGAGCTCAAACGCCCAAGTCCGCATTCTCATCCTCAACCTTCTCCATCCATCTCTGGAGCGGGAGGCAAGTGGATGGTCTCCTCCGTCACGGAGGGAGACGTCAGAAAGCTGAGGAGAGCCGGATACCTGTCCGACGACATCGCACACCGGCTCCCAGATGAGGGGCAGCTCATCCCCACCCCCAGGCCCCATGAGAGGGTCGTCTTCCTTACCCATTTCCTCCGCGGACTGGGATTCCCCCTCCATTCATTCGTCCGGGGGCTCATGTTCTACTACGGCCTGGACTTCCACGATCTGGCCCTGAACTTCATCCACAACATCTCGGCGTTTATCGTCGTGTGCGTGGCCTTCCTCTGCATCCGGCCCCACTTCGGCTTATGGCTGAACACCTTCAATGTCAAGCCGGAGGTTGTGGGCGGCCGCCAGGCGGAGTGCAGAGGCGCCATGGTGGGCAAGATGCCCAACGTCCTATGGCTCGAGGGCTCCTTCGTGGAGACCATAAAGGGGTGGCAATCGGGGTGGTTCTACATCACCGAGCCGCGTGACCCCAAATGGGCCGCAGCCCCCGAGTTCAGATCCAGGGCCCCTACGCGGCTCACCTCCTGGAAAGAGAAGGGCCTGGTGTGGGGAAGTTCGGGAGAGGTGACCGTACTCCAAACATGTGTCCAGAACCTGGTGAGCAAGAAGCTCAAACTCGTTAACGTAGTCCAGGTTATACTCATCCGCTGGATCCTCCCGTGTCAACAACGGGTTTTCAATTTGTGGGAGTTCGATCCGGCCCAGCACCAAACTCTGAGCCGGCTCTTCGACACAATCCATGAGGATGCCTGGAAGGTGCTATTCAAGAGTGACGAGGCTCCTCCTCCCCTTACCGAGGACCGCGGATTCAGTGCAAAGCGGCAAACCAACGCGGTAAGTGGTTTTTCCTTTTACAGGATACTCGTTTTCCATAGTTTGACTCTATGCGGGATCTATACTCCCGTACCTTTGACAGGATTGGCAGGAGACGTCCGGGCAGATCAGCTGTCCGGCTCCTTTGCCCGAAGACCCAGCAGACGCCCGCTTGGCGAAGCTGCTGGTTCCGGCACCTTACGTGGTGCCGGAGAAGAAGGCCAAGAAGAAGGCCACGGGAACCCGGAAGAGTTCCCGGCGCCCGGTGGAGTCGGACTCACCGTCCGATGACTCCGAGGCGCACTCCTCCCACGAAGACGAGGAGGAGGAAAGAGAGGTTTCTTCCCCAGCAGGGGGAGAAAAGAAAAGGAAGGCCGCCCCAACTGGGGAGGCTGGAGGGTCCAAGAAAGGAAGGACCCTCCCTCCGGACTACTCCACCAACGCTGCCGACAGCGACGAGGAGTGGCCGCCTAGGGGCAAGCCCCTGGTGAAGTCATTAGTATTCAGACACCAGAGTGACTGATGGCATTTCTTTATTGTACCGCTTCTCCTGACGCCGAATATAATTGTGTAGTCCGCCCAAAGCCCGGCTCGACGTGTCGTCGAGCGGTTCCCTGGATTCGTCGGATGTGAATAGTTTTTCACTTACGACCGCTACCTCCCCACGCCCTACGGACGATGCCGAGGTGTTGTCCCAAAAGGTTCCAAGGCAGGAGGTGGCCCTAGAGGCGCCGCAAGGCGACCTCCCGGACTCCAGGCGCAAAGGGGATAAGACCCCCAAGGGCTCCAAGTCCGGCCCTGGGCCGGACACCGCACCGGAACCTTCAAAGGTTCTGGAGTCTGGCAGGCGGCCCCCTAAGAAGAAGGGCAAGCCTACGACGCCGGTGACCTCCATCCAACCGGAGGCACCGGATAACTTGTTGGAGGTGCTTGACGGCACCTCCATCGACGAGGAGCACCGCACTATCATGAGTGCGGTGATCCAGAAGGTTCAGTCCGCCAAGAGTGGGCTGACTGAAGCCTGTGCCAGCCTGCTAACAGGCTTTGAGGTATGTAAAAAATATGTGAAAGTATTACCGCATAGACAGTAGCCCCCGATGCTCTGCTTGGCGTTCAGAAAGAAAAGCCGAATAGAGGATCTAATAATATTCGCAGGAGTCTAGCATAATTAAGTCAATATGCGGATGCAGGCTTCGCTGCTGGCCTCTACCGCACTGACTGCGAAGGTGGACACGCTGAAGCAGAACCTCAAGCGGTCCGAGCAAGAGCTCGGCCTTGCCAAGAAGCAGGTCGAGGATAACCAAGGTACGCAATGCCTTGTGTAAGAATATATAAAAGAAAGAAAATGTAGTTGCAAAAAATGACAGGATCGTTATTGACGTGCTAGGGGCCATGACTGAGGTGGTGACCCTTAAGCAAGCGCTTCTCGAGGCCGAAAAGAAGGCGGCCACGGAGCGCACCGAGCGGGAAAAACATGAGGTGCGAGTTGGAGAGGTACGGCAAGAGCTCCAGGCTCTCGTCAAAAAACACGAGAGTTTGGAGCTTGACTCAAAGACGCGAGAGTCCGAGCTCGCGACGGCCCTCGGAAGCGCCAAGTCTGCCAAGGCCGAAGCCCAAAAAGCCCTCCAGGAAGTTGAGGCAATGAAGAATATAGCGGCGGGTAAGGCATTCTTTATGCAAAGCAAGCACGTGAAAGTGAATTACTTGTTAGTTACCCGAGTCCGGAGCTCTCCAAGAGCATTCGCAGATTTACCCCGTAGCGTATCAGATGCCGCCGCCTTCTACCGGGCCGAGGAGGGGAGCTCGATGGAGAAGGTGTTCTGGTCTCAATATGCTGAGGCCGGACACCCGGTGCTCTTGAGCGACTAGCTGAAGCAACTGGTCGAGCTCCATAAGGTGGCCGAACAGACCATGAAGGGCCTCATAGTTCGGCTGTGGCCTGGAGAGGCTCTGCCCGGGAGCTACTTTGGGCTGGTAAGGCGGCTGGTGGATGCTTGTCTGTGTCTTGACGTTATCAAGCGCTCCGCCTGCATCGAGGGCGCCCGTAGGGCGCTTTCCCGTGCTAAAGTACACTGGGGCAAGATGGACGCGGAGAAGCTGGTGAAGGACGGGCCACCGCCGGGCAAGGAGCATCTGAAGGACATATGCCCTAGAGGCAATAATAAAGTTATTATTTATTTCCTTAATATCATGATAAATGTTTATTATTCATGCTAGAATTGTATTAACCGGAAACATAATACTTGTGTGAATACATAGACAAACTAAACGTCACTAGTATGCCTCTACTTGACTAGCTCGTTAATCGAAGATGGTTATGTTTCCTAACCATGGACATGTGTTGTCATTTGATTAACAGGATCACATCATTAGGAGAATGATGTGATTGACATGACCAATTCCATTAGCTTAGCACCCGATCGTTTAGTATGTTGCTATTGCTTTCTTCATGACTTATACATGTTCCTATGACTATGAGATTATGCAACTCCCGTTTGCCGGAGGAACACTTTGTGTGCTACCAAATGTCACAATGTAACTGGGTGATTATAAAGGTGCTCTACAGGTGTCTCCAAAGGTACATGTTGGGTTGGCGTATTTTGAGATTAGGATTTGTCACTCCGATTGTCAGAGAGGTATCTCTGGGCCCTCTCGGTAATGCACATCACTTAAGCCTTGCAAGCAATGCAACTAATTAGTTAGTTGCAAGATGATGTTTTACGGAACGAGTAAAGAGACTTGCCGGTAACGAGATTGAACTAGGTATTTGAGATACTGACGATCGAATCTCGGGCAAGTAACATACCAATGACAAAGGTAACAACATATGTTGTTGCGCGGTCTGACCGATAAAAGATCTTTGTAGAATATGTAGGAGCCAATATGAGCATCCAGGTTCCGCTATTGGTTATTGACCGGAGACGTGTCTCGGTCATGTCTACATTGTTCTCGAACCTGCAGGGTCCGCACGCTTAACGTTATGATGACAGTTTCATTATGAGTTTATATATTTTGATGTACCGAAGTTTATTCGGAGTCCCGAATGTGATCACGGACATGACGAAGAGTCTCGAAATGGTCGAGACTTAAAGATTGATATATTGGATGACTATATTCAGACACCGGAAGTGTTCTGGAGAAGTTTCGGATAAAACCGGAGTACCGGGGGGGTTACCGGAACCCCCCCGGGGTTAATGGGCCTCATGGGCCTAAAGTGGAGAAGAGGAGGGGCGGCCAGGGCAGGCCGCGTGCCCCCTCCCCCTCTAGTCCGAATTGGACAAGGAGGGGGGGCGGCGCCCCCCTTTCCTTCCTCTCCTCTCTCCCTTCCTTCCCCCTCTCCTACTTGGACAAGGAAAAGGAGGGAGTCCTACTCCCGGTAGGAGTAGGACTCCTCCCTGGCACGCCTCCTCCTGGCTGGCCGCCCCTCCCCCTTGCTCCTTTATATACGGGGGCAGGGGGGCACCTCTAGACACACAAGTTGATCTTCGTGATTGTTCTCTTAGCCGTGTGCGGTGCCCCCTCCACCATACTCCTCGATAATATTGTAGCGGTGCTTAGGCGAAGCCCTGCGACGGTAGAACATCAAGATCATCACCACGCCGTCGTGCTGATGGAACTCTTCCCCGACACTTTGCTGGATTGGAGTCCGGGGATCGTCATCGAGCTGAACGTGTGCTAGAACTCGGAGGTGCCGTAGTTTCGGTGCTTGGATCGGTCGGATCGTGAAGACGTACGACTACATCAACCACGTTGATATAACGCTTCCACTTTCGGTCTACGAGGGTATGTGGACAACACTCTCCCCTCTCGTTGCTATGCATCACCATGATCTTGCGTGTGCGTAGGAATTTTTTTGAAATTACTACGTTCCCCAACAGTGGCATCCGAGCCTAGGTTTTATGTGTTGATGTTATATGCACGAGTAGAACACAAGTGAGTTGTGGGCGATATAAGTCATACTGCTTACCAGCATGTCATACTTTGGTTCGGCGGTATTGTTGGATGAAGCGGCCCGGACCGACATTATGCGTACGCTTACGCGAGACTGGTTCTACGGACGTGCTTTGCACACAGGTGGCTGGCGGGTGTCAGTTTCTCCAACTTTAGTTGAACCGAGTGTGGCTACGCCCGGTCCTTGCGAAGGTTAAAACAGCACCAACTTGACAAACTATCGTTGTAGTTTTGATGCGTAGGTAAGATTGGTTCTTGCTTAAGCCCATAGCAGCCACGTAAAACTTGCAACAAACAAAGTAGAGGATGTCTAAATTGTTTTTGCAGGGCATGTTGTGATGCGATATGGTCAAGACATGATGCTAAATTTTATTGTATGAGATGATCATGTTTTGTAACCGAGTTATCGGCAACTGGAAGGAGCCATATGGTTGTCGCTTTATTGTATGCAATGCAATTGCCCTGTAATGCTTTACTTTATCACTAAGCGGTAGCGATAGTCGTAGAAGCATAAGATTGGCGAGACGACAACGATGCTATGATGGAGATCAAGGTGTCGCGCCGGTGACGATGGTGATCATGATGATGCTTCGGAGATGGAGATCACAAGCACAAGATGATGATGGCCATATCATATCACTTATATTGATTGCATGTGATGTTTATCTTTTATGCATCTTATCTTGCTTTGATTGACGGTAGCATTATAAGATGACCTCTCACTAAATTTGAAGATAAAAGTGTTCTCCCTGAGTATGCACCGTTGCCAAAGTTCGTTGTGCCCAGACACCACGTGATGATCGGGTGTGATAAGCTCTACGTCCATCTACAATGGGTGCAATCTAGTTTTGCACATGCAGAATACTCAGGTTAAACATGACGAGCCTAGCATATGCAGATATGGCCTCGGAACACTGAGACCGAAAGGTCGAGCGTGAATGATATAGTAGATATGATCAGCATAGCGATGTTCACCATTGAAAACTACTCCATTTCACGTGATGATCGGTTATGGTTTAGTTGATTTGGATCACGTGATCACTTAGAAGATTAGAGGGATGTCTTTCTAAGTGGGAGTTCTTTAGTAATATGATTAATTGAACTTAAATTTATCATGAACTTAGTACCTGATAGTACCTTGCTTGTTTATATTTGATTGTAGATAGATGGCCCGTGCTGTTGTTCCATTGAATTTTAATGCGTTCCTTGAGAAAGCAAAGTTGAAAGATGATGGTAGCAATTACACGGACTGGGTTCATAACTTGAGGATTATCCTCATTGCTGCACAGAAGAGTTACGTCCTGGAAGCACCGCTAGGTGCCAGGCCAGCTGCTGATGCAACTGACGACGTTAAGAACGTCTGGCAGAGCAAAGCTGATGACTACTCGATAGTTCAATGTGCCATGCTTTACGGCTTAGAATCAGGACTTCAACGACGTTTTGAACGTCATGGAGCATATGAGATGTTCCAGGAGTTGAAGGTAATATTTCAAGAAAATGCCCGGATTGAGAGATATGAAGTCTCCAATAAGTTCTATAGCTGCAAGATGGAGGAGAACAGTTCTGTTAGTGAGCATATACTCAAAATGTCTGAGTATATTAATCACTTGATTCAACTGGGAGTTAATCTTCCGGATGATTGCGTCATTGACAGAATTCTCCAATCACTTCCACCTAGCTACAAGAGCTTCGTGATGAACTATAATATGCAAGGGATGGATAAGACAATTCCCGAGCTCTTCGCAATGCTAAAAGCTGCGGAGGTAGAAATCAAGAAGGAGCATCAAGTGTTGATGGTCAACAAGACCACTGGTTTCAAGAAAAGGGGCAAAGGGAAGAACAAGGGGAACTTCAAGAAGAACAGCAAGCAAGTTGCTGCTCAGGAGAAGAAACCCAAATCTGGACCTAAGCCTGAAACTGAGTGCTTCTACTGCAAGCAGACTGGTCACTGGAAGCGGAACTGCCCGAAGTATTTGGCGGATAAGAAGGATGGCAAGGTGAACAAAGGTATATGTGATATACATGTTATTGATGTGTACCTTACTAGAGCTCGCAGTAGCACCTGGGTATTTGATACTGGTTCTGTTGCTAATATTTGCAACTCGAAACAGGGACTACGGATTAAGCGAACACTAGCGAAGGACGAGGTGACGATGCGCGTGGGAAATGGTTCCAAAGTCGATGCGATCACGGTCGGCACGCTACCTCTACATCTACCATCAGGATTAGTATTAGACCTAAATAATTGTTATTTGGTGCCAGCGTTGAGCATGAACATTATATCTGGATCTTGTTTGATGTGAGACGGTTATTCATTTAAATCAGAGAATAATGGTTGTTCTATTTATATGAGTAATATCTTTTATGGTCATGCACCCTTGAAGAGTGGTCTATTTTTGATGAATCTCGATAGTAGTGATACACATATTCATAATGTTGAAGCCAAAAGATGCAGAGTTGATAATGATAGTGCAACTTATTTGTGGCACTGCCGTTTAGGTCATATCAGTATAAAACGCATGAAGAAACTCCATACTGATGGACTTTTGGAACCACTTGATTATGAATCACTTGGTACTTGCGAACCGTGCCTCATGGGCAAGATGACTAAAACACCGTTCTCCGGTACTATGGAGAGAGCAACAGATTTGTTGGAAATCATACATACAGATGTATGTGGTCCAATGAATGTTGAAGCTCGTGGCGGATATTGTTATTTTCTCACCTTCACAGATGATTTAAGCTGATATGGGTATGTCTACTTAATGAAACATAAGTCTGAAACATTTGGAAAGTTCAAAGAATTTCAGAGTGAAGTTGAAAATCATCGTAACAAGAAAATAAAGTTTCTACGATCTGATCGTGGAGGAGAATATTTGAGTTATGAGTTTGGTCTACATTTGAAACAATGCGGAATAGTTTCGCAACTCACGCCACCCGGAACACCACCGCGTAATGGTGTGTCCGAAGGTCGTAATTGTACTTTACTTGATATGGTGCGATCTATGATGTCTCTTACAGATTTACCGCTATCGTTTTGGGGTTATGCTTTAGAGACGGCCACATTCACGTTAAATAGGGCACCATCAAAATCCGTTGAGACGACGCCTTATGAAGTGTGGTTTGGCAAGAAACCAAAGTTGTCATTTCTGAAAGTTTGGGGCTGCGATGCTCAACCTGATAAGCTCGAACCCAAATCGGAGAAATGTGTCTTCATAGGATACCCAAAGGAGACTGTTGGGTACACCTTCTATCACAGATCCAAAGGCAATACATTTGTCGCTAAGAATGGATCCTTTCTAGAGAAGGAGTTTCTCTTGAAAGAAGTGAGTGGGAGGAAAGTAGAACTTGATGAGGTAACTGTACCTGCTCCCTTATTGGAAAATAGTACATTGCAGAAACCGGTTTCTGTGACACCTACACCAATTAGTGAGGAAGCTAATGATAATGATCATGAAACTTCATAACAAGTTACTACTGAACCTCGTAGATCAACCAGAGTAAGATCCGCACTAGAGTGGTACGATAATCCTGTTCTGGAAGTCATTCTACTAGATCATGATGAACCTACGAACTATGAAGAAGCGATGGTGAGACCAGATTCCGCAAAATGGCTTGAAGCCATGAAATCTGAGATGGGATCCATGTATGAGAACAAAGTATGGACTTTGGTTGACTTACCCAATGATCGGCAAGCAATTGAGAATAAATGGATCTTCAAGAAGAAGACTGACGCTGACGGTAATATTACTGTCTACAAAGCTCGACTTGTCGCAAAAGGTTTTCGACAAGTTCAAGGGATTGACTACGATGAGACCTTCTCACCCGTAGCGATGCTTAAGTCTGTCCGAATCATGTTAGCAATTGCCGCATTTTATGATTATGAAATTTGGCAGATGGATGTCAAAACTGCAATCCTGAATGGATTTCTGGAAGAAGAGTTGTATATGATGCAGCCGGAAGGTTTTGTCGATCCAAAGGGAGCTAACAAAGTGTGCAAGCTCCAGCGATCCATTTATGGACTGGTGCAAGCCTCTCGGAGTTGGAATAAACGCTTTGATAGTGTGATCAAAGCTTTTGGGTTTGTACAGACTTTTGGAGAAGCATGTATTTACAAGAAAGTGAGTGGGAGCTCTGTAGCATTTCTGATATTATATGTGGATGACATATTACTAATCAGAAATGATATAGAATTTCTGGATAGCATAAAGGGATACTTGAATAAGAGTTTTTCAATGAAATACCTCGGTGAATTTGCTTACATATTAGGCATTAAGATCTATAGAGATAGATCAAGACGCTTAATTGGACTTCCACAAAGCACATACCTTGACAAAGTTTTGAAGAAGTTCAAAATGGATCAGGCTAAGAAAGGATTCTTTCCTGTATTACAAGGTGTGAAGTTGAGTAAGACTCAATGCCCGACCACTGTAGAAGATAGATAGAAAATGAAAGATGTTCCCTATGGTTCAGCCATAGGCTCTATCATGTATGCAATGCTGTCTACCAGACCTGATGTGTGTCTTGCTATAAGTCTAGCAGGGAGGTACCAAAGTAATCCAAGAGTGGATCACTGGACAGCGGTCAAGAACATCCTAAAATACCTGAAAAGGACTAAGGATATGTTTCTCGTATATGGAGGTGACAAAGAGCTCATCGTAAATGGTTATGTTGATGCAAGCTTTGACACTGATCCGGACGATTCTAAATCGCAAACTGGATACGTGTTTACATTAAACGGTGGAGCTGTCAGTCGTGCAGTTCTAAACAAAGCGTTGTGGTGGGATCTACATGTGAAGCGGAGTACATAGCTGCTTCAGAAGCAGCAAACGAAGGAGTCTGGAAGAAGGAGTTCATATCCGATCTAGGTGTCATACCTAGTGCATCGGGTCCAATGAAAATCTTTAGTGACAATATTGGTGCAATTGCCTTGGCAAAGGAATCCAGATTTCACAAGAGAACCAAGCACATCAAGAGATGCTTCAATTCCATCTGGGATCTAGTCCTGGTGGGAGACATAGAAATATGCAAGATACATACGGATCTGAATGTTGCACACCTGTTGACTAAGCCTCTTCCACGAGCAAAACATGATCAGCACCAAAGCTCCATGGGTGTTAGAATCATTATTGTGTAATCTAGATTATTGACTCTAGTGCAAGTGTGAGACTGAAGGAATTATGCCCTAGAGGCAATAATAAAGTTACTATTTATTTCCTTAATATCATGATAAATGTTTATTATTCATGCTAGAATTTTATTAACCAGAAACATAATACTTGTGTGAATACATAGACAAACTAAACGTCACTAGTATGCCTCTACTTGACTAGCTCGTTAATCGAAGATGGTTATGTTTCCTAACCATGGACATGTGCTGTCATTTGATTAATGGGATCACATCATTAGGAGAATGATGTGATTGACATCACCCATTCCATTAGCTTAGCACCCGATCATTTAGTATGTTGGTATTGCTTTCTTCATGACTTATACATGTTCCTATGACTATGAGATTATGCAACTCCTGTTTCCCGGAGGAACACTTTGTGTGCTACCAAACGTCACAACGTAACTGGGTGATTATAAAGGTGCTCTATAGGTGTCTCCAAAGGTACATGTTGGGTTGGCGTATTTCGACATTAGGATTTGTCACTCCGATTGTCGGAGAGGTATCTCTGGGCCCTCTCGGTAATGCACATCACTTAAGCCTTGCAAGCAATGCAACTAATGAGTTAGTTGCGAGATGATGTTTTACGGAACGAGTAAAGAGACTTGCCGGTAACGAGATTGAACTAGGTATTTGAGATACCGACGATCGAATCTCGGGCAAGTAACATACCGATGACAAAGGGAACAACGTATGTTGTTATGCGCTCTGACTGATAAAAGATCTTCGTAGAATATGTAGGAGCCAATATGAGCATCCAGGTTCCGCTATTGGTTATTGACCGGAGACGTGTCTCGGTCATGTCTACATTGTTCTCGAACCCGTAGGGTCCGCACGCTTAATGTTACGATGATAGTTTCATTATGAGTTTATATATTTTGATGTACCGAAGTTTGTTCGGAGTCCCGGATGTGATCACTGACATGACGAGGAGTCTCAAAATGGTCGAGACATAAAGATTGATATATTGGACGACTATATTCGGACACCGGAAGTGTTCCTGAGAAGTTTCGGATAAAACCGGAGTACTAGGGGGTTACCGGAACCCCCCCGGGGTTAATGGGCCTCATGGGCCTAAAGTGGAGAAGAGGAGGGGCGGCCAGGGCAGGCCGCGCCCCCCCTCCCCCTCTAGTCCAAATTGGACAAGGAGGGGGGCAGCGCCCCCCTTTCCTTCCTCTCCTCTCTCCCTTCCTTCCCCCTCTCCTACTTGGACAAGGACAAGGAGGGAGTCCTACTCCCGGTAGGAGTAGGACTCCTCCCTGGCACGCCTCCTCCTGGCCGGCCACCCCTCTCCCTTGCTCCTTTATATACGGGGGTAGGGGGCACCTCTAGACACACAAGTTGATCTTCGTGATCATTCTCTTAGCCGTGTGCGGTGCCCCCCTCCACCATACTCCTCGATAATATTGTAGTGGTGCTTAGGCGAAGCCCTGCGATGGTAGAACATCAAGATCGTCACCACGCCGTCGTGCTGACGGAACTCTTCCCTGACACTTTGCTGGATCGGAGTCCGGGGATCGTCATCGAGATGAATGTGTGCTAGAACTCGGAGGTGTCGTAGTTTCGGTGCTTGGATCGGTCGGATCGTGTAGACGTACGACTAAATCAACCGTGTTGATATAATGCTTCCGCTTTCGGTCTACGAGGGTACATGGACAACACTCTCCCTTCTCGTTGCTATGCATCACCATGATCTTGCGTGTGCGTAGGAGTTTTTTTGAAATTACTACGTTCCCCAACAGCATCGCCACCCCAAGATGTACTATGAGGGCGTCCTGAAGGGTGCCCTCCTTGTGGCAGATGAATGTGCCAGAGATGTAATATTTGAGTAAAGTCGCTCGTGTTATCCTGTACGCTGAAAACTTGTTCATATGCGCTATGCAAAGCTTGTTTAATTTAAAATATTACCTTCTATGGGGCCGTTTATTAAATTTGAGAGATGGCGAGTCGTCGGCTTCTTCCCCCATGCCACGAGTGCTGGGGTGTTCGGATTAAACCTGGGCACTCTTTTTCCCATTCTTGGATCCTTCGAGGGAGGTGCTCAGCACAATGAACAAGGCAATCAGATTATAATGCGTTATCACTCTCACTTAGCCAGAGAATTCTATAATTTTAAATTTCGGCGAAGTCCCTAGTGTTCGGAAGACCGAGTTCGGGGCGCTATACACGCCTAGGCCGGACAAAGATGACTCCTCGCTCTAAGCGGCATAAGTCCTTAGGGACTCGAAACCTCTCGAACAGCGACCAGCTCTCGCCCTATCACGATAGTCAGTTTTAGCTTTCTCTACTGAGGTGCTTAACCCAGCTCAACTGGGGCACAATCGCAGTAGTTCTCCCAGCGCTACCTTAGCCGATATAGCGGAACGTAACGTACCAAAACATGGGAGCCGGGCAAACCCAACTATTGACCAAAGACATGATTCAGAGCTGATGCATATAATGCTATAAGTTCGGAGGGCCGCACTTATGAAAGTGTTCGGACTTCTCACGCCATATTATGGGGTGCTTGAGCCCCTAGCGTATTGGCCGTACCAAAGTGTACGGGTGCTAAATGTCATATATATTGAAAAAGAAATGAATAGAGAATGCAATAATAAGCTGAAGCTAAGCATTGTTTATTTTAAAAGGCTGTTGTAAAAGCAGAACGATACAAATAGTGCGGTAAGCAAGAGATGGGACTATTTGACATGTCCCCCTCCAGGGGCGAGCTGTGAGCCGGTATTTAAGGTAGGAATTTTGCTCGTTATAGAGACCATCTAGGAATTCAACGTAGCTTTCTGCCTCCTTGGTTGTTGCATCATGTGTTCGGCGATTGTACTGCCGGATAGGCCTTCCGAAGAGTGGAGTCCTGAAAGTAGGAAAAAATGACAAAATCGGGAGCCCCTAGTGCATTGACCCGCATTTTTGGGCGTGTCGTGGTCGTGCCCCTCCCCCTGTGCCCATGGTATTTTCAGAGCATAATTATGTACGCGTAGTACTGATTTTGCTGTTTCGCGAGGGCTAGGGTTGGGGCCGCATTGCTATGCTTGCTCAGAACGTGCCTGGCGGTCTTGCTCTAGGTTACTCTGGGCGCGCTTGATGGTGTCCGGACGTTTAAAAGCCGGACTCGAGAATTGCATTGAGAGGCTGCTTTGTACTTCCGCTGCGAGGGCCACCATATGCTCCTCCGTTCGGAGAGAGCGTTCGGTGTTTCCATTGACCGTAATGACTCCACGAGGGCCTGGCATCTTGAGCTTGAGGTATGCGTAGTGCGGCACCACATTGAACTTTGCAAATGCGGTTCGTCCGAGCAGTGCGTGATAGCCACTGCAGAATGGGACTATGTCGAAGATTAACTCCTCGCTTCGGAAATTTCCCGGGGATCCGAAGACCACTTCAAGTGTAACTGAGCCTATACAGTTGGCCTCTACACCTGGTATGACGCCTTTAAAGGTCGTTTTTGTGGGTTTAATCCTTGAGGGATCTATGCCCATTTTTCGCACTGTATCCTGATAAAGCAGGTTCAGGCTGCTACCGCCGTCCATAAGGACTCTAGTGAGGTGAAATCCGTCAATGATTGGGTCTAGAACCAATGCGGCGAATCCTCCATGGAGGATGCTAGTGGGGTGGTCCCTTCGATCAAAAGTGATCGGGCAAGAGGACCATGGGTTGAACTTTGGGGCGACTGGCTCCAACGCGTATACGTCCCTTAGCGCATGCTTCCGCTCCCTCTTGGGGATGTGGGTTGCGTATATTATGTACACCGTCCACACTTGTGGGGGGAAGCCCTTCTGTCCACTATTGTTCGGTGGCCTGGGCTCATCCTCATTGTCGCTGTGTAGCCCCTTGTCTCTGTTTTCGGCATTTAACTTTCCGGCCTGCTTGAACCCCCAACAATCCCTGTTGGTGTGATTGGCTGGTTTTTCGGGGGTGCCATGTATCTGGCATGAGCGATCGAGTATACGGTCCAAACTGGACGGGCCCGGAGTGTTTATTTTGAATGGTTTTTTCCGCTGACCGGGTTTAGAGCCTCTAAATCCAGCATTGACTGTTGTATCTTCAGTGTTGTCACTGTTAATGCGGCACTTGTGCTTGTTGCGATGCGACCTGCCATTGTTGTCCTTGGTATCATTACCAGGGCTCTTGGTCATGTTATTGCTACGAGCCAGCCAGCTGTCTTCTCCTGCGCAAAAGCGGGTCATGAGTGTCGTGAGGGCTGCCATAGATTTCGGCTTTTCCTGTCCAAGGTGCCGGGCAAGCCACTCGTCATGGATGTTATGCTTAAAGGCTGCTAGGGCCTCTACGTCCGGACAGTCGCCGATTTGATTTTTCTTGGTTAGGAACCATGTCCAGAATTGTCTGGCAGATTCTTCTGGCTGCTGAATTATGTGGCTAAGGTCATCGGCGTCTGGTGGTCGCACATAGGTGCCCTGGAAGTTGTCGAGGAATGCGGCTTCCAGGTCCTCCCAACATCCAATTGACTCTGCTGGCAGGCTGTTAAGCCAATGCCGAGCTAGTCCTTTAAGCTTGAGTGGGAGGTATTTGATGGCGTGTAGATCATCATCGCGGGCCATGTGTATATGAAGGAGATAGTCCTCGATCCATACCGCAGGATCTGTTGTGCCATCGTATGATTCAATGTTTACGGGTTTGAAACCCTCTGGGATTTGATGATCTATTACTTCATCTGTGAAGCATAGTGGGTGTGCCGCACCTCTGTACTGGGCTATATCCCGACGTAGCTCAAATGAGCTTTGTCTGCTGTGTTCGGCCCGTCCAGATTTACTGTATCCGGCGTGATGGTTATCGTCTCGTGTCGTGGGGTAACCACGCGATCCATAGATCGATCTTGTTTGCCTTGCCTTGTCCTCCAACATATCCCGCAGGTCTAGCGTGTTTCCCCGTGCCTTGGTATTTTTTGAGCGGCGCCGGGGTGCGGCTTGGGCGGAGGGCCTGGAAGCCTCTCTGTCGCGGCCGCGAGGTGGCCGGTCAGCCGCATCATGCGCTGGTGATGTAGGTTGAAATGCTTCCTCCTCTAATCGGGGTAGCCACCTGCGCTTTGGGTAGCTCTTGGAGGGGCGTTCGAGTTCGTACTCCTCGGCTGCAAGGACTTCAGTCCATCTGTCGGCTAGCAAGTCTTGATCAGCTCTAAGTTGTTGTTGTTGTTTTTTCTTAAGGCTATTCGCCGTGGCCATAAGCCTGCGCTTAAAGCGTTCTTGTTCGACGGGATCCTCCGACACGACAAATTTGTCGTCGCCGTGGCTTGCCTCGTCTTCGGAGGGAGGCATGTAATTATCATCCTCTTCCTCTCTGTCTGCCGCCCTCTCAGGGGGGCTGGCTTCTCCATCCTCCTACGCTGAATCTTGCTGGAGGGAGTTGTCTTCGGCACTGTCCGGGGTGTTATTATCTCCCGTGCCGGTATCACCGTTCTTGCTTTGGCGGGACTTTGAGCGGCCCCGTTGACGTCGGCGCTTGGGTTGCTTCTTGGAGGGGTCATCCCCCGCTGTTCCGTCGCCGTTGCCCTCTTTTGGTGTATCCACCATATATATGTTGTATGATGAGGTGGCTTTCCAGTGCCCTATAGGCGCTGGTTCCTGTTCGTCTCCTACATCGTTGTCCATACCGTCGATGTCTTCGGAGTCGAAGTCTAGCATGTCGGTTAAATCATCGACAGTGGCTACGAAGTGGGTGGTGGGTGGGCGTCGAATTTCTTCGTCGTTCGCATCCCAATATTGTCGGTCATAATCCGGCCAGGACTCTACGAAGAGAGACCTTAATGAATTCAGAATGTCGCCAAAGGGCGAGTGCTGAAAAATATCGACGGTGGTGAATTCCATGATCGGCGCACAATCGGATTCGATTGGCAGGGGCGCGGGGGGTTCGGAGTCCGGATATGAGTCCGGCACCTTGGAGTCATGGGCCTCGCAGAGGATAAGGCTGGTGTTCGGCTCGATCGCCGTTGAGACTGCAGCTCCCGCGGCGGGGTCTAGCCACCCGTCCGCGATCGGCGCACTTGGCTCCGAGCTAAGGGTCAGAGTTGATGCGGGTGCGGCCTCTAGGGCACTGTTCGGCGGCAGAGCTAAATCATGCCCATCGTGACAGTGCGGTGCGCCTGGCTGTGGCTCGAATCCGTCGAAGATCAAGTCCCGACGGATGTCGGCCGTGTAGTTCAAACTTCCAAATCTGACCTGATGGCCAGGGGCATAGCTTTCAATCTGCTCCAGATAGCCAAGCGAATTAGCCCACAGTGCAAAGCCGCCGAATACGAAGATTTGTCCGGGGAGAAAAGTCTCACCCTGGACCGCATCGTTGTTGATGATCGGAGGAGCCATCGGGCCTAAAGGTGACGACACAAAGGAACTCTCAATGAAAGCACCAATGTCGATGTCAAAACCGGCGGATCTCGAGTAGGGGGTCCCAAACTGTGCGTCTAGGCGGATGGTAACAGGAGACAAGGGACACGATGTTTTTACCCAGGTTCG
Source organism: Triticum aestivum (assembly GCF_018294505.1). Lineage (NCBI taxonomy): Eukaryota > Viridiplantae > Streptophyta > Magnoliopsida > Poales > Poaceae > Triticum > Triticum aestivum. Next base: position 533,342,569 of record NC_057809.1, on the reverse strand, counting down.
GGCCCTCTCGATGGAGGTAAAACCCTACTCCTGCTTGATTAATATTGATGATATGGGTAGTACAAGAGTAGATCTACCACGAGATCAAAGAGGCCAAACCCTAGAAGCTAGCCGATGGTATGATTGTTGTTGTTCTACGGACTAAACCTTCTGGTTTATATAGACACCGGAGGGGGTTAGGGTTACACAGAGTCGGTTACAAGGAAGGAGATCTACATATCCGTATTGCCAAGCTTGCCTTCCACGCCAAGGAAAGTTCCATCCGGACACGGGACGAAGTCTTCAATCTTGTATCTTCATAGTCCAAGAGTCCGGCCAAAGGTTATAGTCCGGCTATCTGGACACCCCCTAATCCAGGACTCCCTCACCCCCCCACAACGCTCACTGTTCATCCTAGAGGCAGCATTGATCGGCTTCAGTTAGCAGCAGCAGCGAAGGAATCGCTCGATCAGGTTCAGTTAACAGCCATCGATCGATCGCTCGGGTTCAGTAACGCGTAGCCTGCAGTGCAATCGCTCGGGTTCAGTTAGAGCCCAACGCCTCGCTCGGGTTTAGTTAGAGCCAACGCCTCGCACACACGCGCGTACATGTACGAGAGAAACATGCATCGCTCGGCCCCCGACCTCCCACCGTAATCGGGAACTCCCCGAAATTTTCCTCGCCCTCGCTTCTACCACGGTTTCTCCGTCATGGATAGCCCAAAGAATGTCATGCAGCTGCGTCTCCGGCCCGCCCAGGACGAAAAGCCCATTTTCTGTCATGATTTTTTGTCATAAAAGTAGGAGCCCACCACATCGATGATGATATCGGGTTTTGTCACAATTATCATCATAGAAGTGTCATATTTATGACAGAAATTTTTTTCGTTCGACCCAAAATGTCACAGATGTGTCTTTTTTTTGTAGTGCGAGGACGAGGCAGAGGACAATGCCGGCTCCGACGAGACCCCACTCTGCTGGCGTCGACGAGGCCCTGCTCCACCGAGGCCCCACGGTGCCAACAATGAGGCAGAGGACACCGCCGGCTCCGCCAAGGCCCTGCCCCGGCAACAACGAGGCAGAGGGCATCGCTGGCTCAGCCGAGGCCCCACCCTTCCGGCAACGCAGGGGAGGATTTCCACCGCTCCGCTTAGGCGCCGCGTGCCGGCAATGAGATAGAGGACATCGTCGGCTCCACCGAGGCCCCGCCCCGCTGCCAACGAGGCAGCGCCACACAGAAAATGAGGAAGAGTAGAAGACGGTAGGTCGCCGTCGCTCGGGTCCGAGTAAGGCCACCGCTGCTACCCTCCGGTTGAAGCCAAGCTAGGCGGGTTGACCATTGACGGCCGGTTAGCTTCTTGGCGACGACGTGGAGTCGGAGAGCTGCGCTGGAGAAGAACGATGCTTCTACTTAACTGCTGGTGCAGTTGGCTGACTGACACATGGGCCCAACAGGCCACATGTCAGTTACGCAACTGCACCTGCAGTTAAGTCACTGAAGCTTCTGTTCGGCTCAGCGGGACATGGGTGGGTAGCTTCCGTTAATTAATTATACCTCCAGTGCACCCCTTTTTAGTTGAAGAATGGATGTAATGTAATGAAATCCGGCATGTTTATATGAAATCCAACCATGTATGAATGAATTTATTTCGATTAGTTCGAATTCCTGTATCACTGGCATTGGATGAACATGCAAACAATACGTACTAGCATTATTCCCAGGGTGATCACCTCGTTTGCAGCAGTTTCACATGTACTCCCTCTGGTCCTTTCTAGTCTGCATACAAGTTTTGTCTGCAGTCAAAGTATCTCTACTTTGACCAATCTTATACACAAAAGTATGCACTTTCATAATGTGCGAAGTAAAAAGGAACAAAAGGAGTACAAAGAGTTTGAGCAGCTTTTTAGCATTTCTGTACATTGCAATCAAACACACAGGACTGGGAATTCATAGAGAACATTCAAAACAATTGATGATTATGCATCTCAGCAACTCACATGTCAGAGGCAATATTTACTTCACAACTAAAGAATAAAGAAAAAATTGATCGACGCTCATGACAGCAAAGGGCGTCCCATTCAAAAATATCAAACGCATGTCTTTCTAAAATCAATGAGCAAAATTTGACAAGGTTGTCCCATTCCAAAATATCAAATGCCTACGATTATGGAATGGGCAGGGTTTGCCATCAGTTCGGACATTGACATGGCACCTCGTGCTAAATAAACTAGCTGTTCTTTTTGTGCAGTTCCACCAAAATCAACCAAATTCGTGCGTAGCTTGTATGATTTCGCCCTTATATGTTGCAACGCCTTGAACTTATCGGAACCTCATTTCTTATGGTGGAAATGAATGATTCGATGTATTCATGAACATTTTGTGCAGTTCCCATTGAAATCAAGCTGAGCACCCCTGTTTGCACAAATACAAAGAAGTGATTAGTATAAAGCAAACTGTACTATGAATTGACAGTTTCAGCAGGCACATACATGGTCCATGTAGAGCACACTTTTAGAAAAATGGAACTCATCAGAAAGAATCCTAGAACAACATTGTACTCGCGCATCACAGACAAAAAATGGAGATTTGTCAGTCCTTCTGAGTAGAAGTTAGTTTGGTCTTGTGGGGTGTAATGTAACCATCCTTCAACTGCTCCTTCTTATGAGAAGATAGACAGGGTTTCTTCATCCTGGCATAATCAGAACTAGTCACTTCACATACTCCATATTCTTCTTCAGAGGAAGATGATCCTATTGTGCAAAGACAAGAGGACTACTAAATGCTAGCATCCCTGTTTGCTCGAAAAAAAAGAAATGAAATATTTAAAACAACACAGATGAAGCACTTCTCAAGGACAATACCACTTTTTTATGACAGTATCTAAACAGTAGCACAACACCAATAGAGATGACAAAGCTCAATCATATGGATGAAATCAGTGGGCGAGTACCAACCTTTGTCAGGAGGCTTATTGTGTAGAGCATACAGATGAAGCACTTCTCCGGAACCATCTGTTGCTATCTACGGTGGTGGCCATGCTTAATATATACTCCTCGATTAGTTTAATGTTTCCAACATCTTCTTGTGCAGTTCCACTAAAATATATGGTATCTTCAAAGAAGATCCCTGTTTGCACAAGTAGAGATAATTACATATTACATTAAGAGTGGCATCAAATCAGTGGCAAAACAATTGCTCGTTCCAGCCATAGCAATAAATTAAGATGCAAAAATATATCATTACTTGTGTCATCACAGTTCCAGTGCTTCATTACAGCACTGGGAGTTGATTTTTTTTCTTCTGCTTGTTCTTCCCCTTCATCACTTGGTTCAATAACAGACAAGCTTCGCCTTCAATGTAAGATTTGGCATGTCAATTAGGGAGCACAAGTATAGTACTAAACTTAATTTTCTGATGAAAGTGGCAAAACACAGGCCAGCAGTTGTGAAATATCTTTATCTTACCTCAATGGGATATTACCGTGTACATACAGATTGGAAGTCTTGTCTCCATTTGTGCAGTTCACTAAAATCAAGCAACATTATCATACAAGTAGCACAACATATGAAAGCACACTGCACATTTTGGTTGAACTACACAAAACACTCTTAAAACAAAAGTGTTTTGTGTAGTGCAACAAAAGGTCACAATGGCAACGAGGTGAAGTAGATAACCCTGTTTACACAGAGGTGCAAAGGAAACAATTAGTGGTCAATAACGGTGGATGACACAGAAGCCAACAAAAAGAAGCATCTACCTTATCTAAATGGGAAAGAAAGCAAGACATTAGCATTTCTCAAATGGTGTCATTGATTAATATTAACATAGAGATTATATTAACAATAAAATTCGTTAAACATGTAATTTGCTTTTAACTGTGGCATTGCATCAATTTTCCAGCGGCATTATTAGAGGGTGTTTGTTTACAGGGACATTTTGGTGTAGGGACTAAAAAAACTCCGTGTCAGTCCAATCTAAACCAAACGGGAGGGAATTTTAGGGACTAAAAGTGGGCATTTGGGACTAAATAAAGAAGACCCCGAGGGAGTCTTTTTGGGACTTTTTCCAACAGTTTCCCCTGCCACGCATCGCACCTTTTCTCTATTAGTCCATTACTAGGGGTAACATGGTCTTTTAGCATGCCATTTAATAACCTCTAGTCCATGTTTAGTCCCTAGAACTAAGCAGGTAGGGACTAGGGAGTTTTTAACCAAACAGGGCCTTAGATTAACAACAGCTAATGAGTTGCACGGGACAGTGGATGCACCAGCACCATGTGCATCTACCGATGTACTATGGTCATGCACAGTCTGTTGCAACAAAGAACAAACAACCAAGGACATATTTGTGTTGGTCCCAGTTTTGTTATCTTTAGACACCTTTCCCTATGTGAGCGCAGCAAATCTAGTCCTGCTCAAACTCTACAGCCTTGTCCCTTCCTTTCCTTTTTGAATAGTACTTTCGCCCCTTCCTTTCCTCTTTTAACCACGTCCTAGATTTATGAGATACAACTTTCCCCACTACTTTCCCCCATTCCTTTCCTCTTTGAACCACGTCCTAGATTCATGCTATACAACTTTCCCCCTTCATTTCTTCTTTGAACAGCGTCCTAGATTCATGCTATATACAACTTTTCCCACTACTTTCCCCCACTCCTTTCCTCTTTGAACCACGTCCTAGATTCATGGTATACATGCAGCTAGAGCAATGCATGTGGAGTAAGTAAATTATACCTTAATGTTCTTGGGGCGTGGTTCGGTGGGCGACGGAACGGCGGCGAAGAAGAAGAGGTCGGAGGCCCTCCCGCGCCACCGCTGGGTGGAAAGTGAACAGCTGCGCCGGTAGTCCCTTGCCAATGGCGACAGCATTAAGCGTCCTTCCCTTCCCGGCGGACGGATCCTGCCGGCTCTTTGAGCAGCAGTGAGGGGAGAGAGAGGCCAACGAAGTCTTGTTTAGATCTTGAGAGGGTGAGAGAGAGTGAAGAGAGCAACTACAAGCGATGAGGCTCCAGTGGGAGAGGGCGAGAGAGTGTCAAGAGAGCAACTACAAGCAATGAGGCTCCAATGTGTATATATATACTGGAGAGAGAGTGTGAAGCGTGCAAACCCTAGAAAACATTTTGACCAGTCAAAGAATCCTCCTGGCACAAATTATGCTCAAGTGTAGTTATCGAACCCGAGACCTCAAGTTTGATGAGCGAACAGGCTAACCAGCTACACAACCCTCCTGTTATATCAACGAGAGGGAAATAACCTTTTATACATTCCTGCATTCGTGTGACAAGCATGTTGTGTTTTTTTTTGTGTGTGGGAGTCATTGGGATTTCAATCATAATCATGTCATGTGGCTTTGGTGGTAAGACTATCCACAGTGGTGCAGAAAAAATGCAGCCTTAGTCACCTTACCTCTCTCCACGTAGTACGTTGGGTCCCACTAGTCAGAGGGTTAATCAAACAAATTAATAAGAAAAATTAAAAGCGTCAGCGGTGTATCTTACCTCACACATCTCGCTACTGCTCGGGAACACTGTCCAATTGATCCCTCTGTTCTCTCACGTACTATTTTAAGTGAATCCTTATTATAACATGCACACAAATTTTGGGCACTTGTATTCGACTTAAGTCAGTGTGCCACCGTATCTCTATACTTACTACTCCCTCCGTCCAGGTGTAATAAGTCACGTTAGAAGGTGCAACGGGACCAAAGTGCGTGCATGTGCGTGTGTGTGTGTGTGTGTGTGTGTGTGTGTGTTTAACAGCATGTGTGTGTTAGATAGAGCGACAGATCGACCTACTCCTATAGAGAGATGTTGTGTAGTGTACGATTTTAGCCGCGAGAGTCGGTGCATCCTCTCGTTTCCGGGCGTGTCCAGTAGGGACATGCGGACAGCTGCCACGCCCGCTCCTGACCAGCCTGGCCCACCCAAAGCCCCTCCATCGCCCGCGCGCGCTTCCCGCCCGAAACGGTCAGCGCCGCTCCAAAGAATCGGTGCCGCATTATCGTGGAATTTCATCAGAGAATTTACCTCTACCACCTTAGGTGGTTGTGGTTTATCAAGCCCATGTATTTCTTCAATGGGAGGTAAATTTTTGACATCCTCAGCTTTAATACCTTTTTCCTTCATAGATTTCTTTGCCTCTTGCATATATTCAGGACTGAGATATAATATACCCCTCTTCTTCGGAGTGGGTTTAGGCGGTGGTTCAGGAAGAGTCCAATCATCATAATTTTTCAATATGTTATTCAATAATTCTTTAGCTTGCCCAATAGTTCGTTCCCTGAAAACACAACAAGCATAACTATCTAGGAAATCCCTAGAAGCATCGGTTAGTCCATTATAGAAGATATCAAGTATTGCATTTTTCTTAAGAGGATGATCAGGAAAAGCATTAAGTAATTGGCAAAGCCTCCCCCAAGCTTGTGGGAGACTCTTGATGGTAGCTAGAACTACGTCGGTATTTCCCCGGGGAGGGGGGGATGATGTAGCACAGCGACGGAAGAGTGCCCGGGCAGAGCGGACGCGACCTCTCACTGGCGCAAGAGTGATGGTTGCTTCGTCCGTCCAACTTACTGCTGGGTCTATGTGATTTGACGGCTCATTGGTCTTTATTACTGAGGTGGTAGGAGTGTTGGATGTCCCACGCTTTCGGCAAAAGTAGGTACTACTACTAGATTACAATTTTCTCCATTCTTACAACGGAGGTATGCAAAAGCAGTGAAAACATGCAGGCTCAGTGATTACATGGCCCACCTCACACTATCACCGTGCGACACCTAACTCTTTACATAGTACTCCCTCTGTTCCTAAATATTACTAGATGAGTCCCCGCGCGTTGCTGCGGAACAACGGTATATCTCTCTGCGCAAAATTATCGATTTCATAGAACTAAAAAAAAACTCTATAACCGCATGACAAATGTGGTAGCCAAACTAAATAAACTCCCATCATCATTTAGATCATCCCACGTATGGAAAAAAGATCAGCCAACTCCTACTGCATAATGGGATTATATTTTTCTTTTTGACATGTTAATGGGACTTAAAAGCTCAATTACATGCATGCTACCGGTGCGTGCTTGCATGCAGACATGTTGATGTGATTTAAAACCCACTCACATGCATGTGCCACGGTATTTCCGCATGCTTGCATGTGGCTTAGTGCGGAGCCTCCCAACGTCTAGATCAGACGGCTATTATGGACTGATTTACTTCATCTAACGGCTACATCAATTTTGATGATGTGGCTCAACGAGAGGATAGAGAATTTCTAGTAGTGGGGGCTAGCTATTACTAGTACATAAGTCTTTGTAGAGATTCCACTACATATGGAACAAAATGAATGAATCTACACTTAAAATGCATCTATATACATCTGCATGTGGTTCATGGTGAAATCTCTACAAAGAGTTATATTTAGGAACGGAGGAAGTACTAGTATAGTACGTACTGTAATTTATCAGCGAGATAAATTTGTACAATGCTATGAAACCTCCAGCTTCTGTTACATGTATCTTGCGTCCAAGGTTGCCCGTTGCAACATTTCATCAAATACAAAGGAGAATAACATGCATGCTATTGCATCTCAACGGTTGACAGATCATAGCAAATATGTACTCCCTCCGTTCCAAAATAAGTGTCTCAACTTTGTGCAAACTTTAGTACAAAGTTGTACTACTACTAAAGTTGACACTTATTTTGGAACAGAGACAGCTAAAGAAAAAAACGATCCATGCAGTCCCTAGCCCTTGAACCGTAAACCCTAACCAGGCTTTAATTTGCTGGCAATGTGGCGCTTCCTAAGAAATGAAGTTTGCAACCTTTTGACCATCGGATCATTTTGTGCAGTTTCACCAAAATAGAGATGAGCATCCCTGTGGCAAAGAAATTGAAAAGGCGTTATTAGAATAAGATTACTGGGACTAGTTGATGAGACATAAACTCATCACAAATACAATACGTAGAAGCCAGTAGAGGTATGTGCGGGGCAAAGAAGTAGAGAAATATCCATAGGGAGTGATGTGGGCAGCTGGAGCAGTGGTGCAAGCCGGCTGTAAAGGGAGTTGTACCTGAGGGACGTAGCTCAACCTTGAGGAGGGCGGTGGGAGGCAGCAACTGTCCATGTCGCGGCAGTGAGAAAGGGACGAAAGCAACCTCACCGGCTTTGTGAGAGAGAACGGCACGGACCCCTGATCGGGACATGCCGACAGTGGGTTTTCACCGTCGGTGACGGCCACCGCATCTACACTAAGCATCCACCCCTTCCCCAAGCGGACATGATCTGACGGGATGTTAGAGATGTGGCCACAGTCGTTTTGTGCGAGAGAGTGTGAAGAGAGCAACCCCAGCAAGCAACCGTGTAGTCTGTCCCGTCCTGACTATGTATATAGTGGAGCGGTTTCCTTTTCTCTCCATATGAACCTATCATATTGCATACGTGCCACTGAAGAAAAAAACATTATTTATAAATGACATGGCACCTACTACTCGTTCTCCTATAACCTTGCGCTTGGCATCTCCAAAATACACCCTTCGTTTCTTTTTAGTCTGCATATAAGGCTTGGTCAAAGTCAAACTTTATAGAGTTTGACTAACTTTATATTAAAAACTATAAACATTCAAAATATGAAATCAATATTATCAGATGCACCATGAAACGTATTTTCATACTATATAGTTTTAGTATTTTAGATGTTCATATTTTTTATATAAATTTGGTCAAACTTTGTGTAGTTTGACTTTGACCAAATCTTATATGCGGAGTAAAAAGAAACGGAGGGAGTATTAACATTGCGATTGGCTCTTCGCCTCTTCGGGAAGTCGAGCAATAATGGTAGTGCAGTATATATCGTTCTGGCTATATGAGACCGAATGAATTGCTGCACGTCCACCATGTGGGCGAGGGTCGAGGGGCGAGGGAGAGTGCTACATACGGAGCAAAATGAGTGAATCTACACTCTAAAATACGTCTATATACATCAGTGTTTGGAGTATGTACTAGTAGTTCATATTGAAATCTACTAAAGGACATATATATACCAAACAATATGATATAATCTCTATAACCAAGGTAGTAGGGACGAGGAGTAAACAGAGGGAGTAGTAAATTTTTCTCCTCGTCCTGCGAGCCACCGCGCGCATGGGCGAGGGAGCGGGCGTAAGGCGGAGCAAGCTTCACCTCATCCTGCGAGCCACCGCGCCCGTGGGCGGGGGAGACGGCGTACTAAGCAAGCTTCTCCTCGTTCTACGAGTTGACGGGACACATCAAAAGTACTCCAGTGTATAGAGCCTTGCCTCTAAGGTAGGCCCCACATGGTTTGCCTCTTTTTTAACATAACATATGAAGTTGCAATTTGTTTGTTCACCCATGGTAGACGATCCTCCCTCCACCAAGTGGACAACCAGTACACGTGCCAAATTACCATGTGGGCTGCCTTTTTCATACAGAAATGAGCTCCACCATGTACCCGCGCGGGTGTGGTTGGGAAAGAGACGGGAGTACGTGCGACGTGCATGCACCTCTTCTCTTCATGCATGTCCCCCACCTACGTGGGTGTGTGTGAGAGATACAAACCGCATTCGTGAGTGTTTTTTGTTTTGGGGTGGGGTGGGGTGGGGGGTTGATTTCGTGAATTATTTGTGGGAATATGTGTCGATGACATCTCAAACAAATTTTTGCATGCAATGTGTGTGAAATGGAGGCCTATCCATATCATACATAGAGGGTCGGGCAATCCACGAGAAGAGAGGGAGGGGTCATAGCTATCGATAGAGTCGAAGAGAGGATCAAGTGGGTGGGTGCGAGATCGATGAAGAGAGCCATTGAAATTGTGTGTGTGTGCAAGTCAAAGATATAGGGCGACTGGCCTACCGGAACATTAGAGGGCACATGTCAAGTTTGTGTGTGGCAGGGAGACATGACTAGAGCGCTCGATGTATCGGTGTGTTGATACGTCCATTTTACATCATGCTTTTATACCAATATTTATTGCATTATGGGCTATTATTCCACATTATGTCACGATACTTATGGCTATTCTCTCTTATTTTACAAGGTTTACATAAGGAGGGAGAATGCCGGCAGCTAGAATTCTGGGCTGGAAAAGGAGCAAATATTAAAGACCTATTCTGCACAACTCCAAAGTCCTGAAACTCCACGGAATATCTTACAATAAATAATAAAAAAATCCTCGCCAAAGATGAAGGCCAGGGGGCCCACACCCTGTCCACGAGGTTGGGGGCGCCCCCCCTAGGGCGCGCCCCCTACCTCGTGGGCCCCCTGGTGGCTCTCCGATGCCTATCTTCTGCTATATGAAGTCTTTCGTTGAAAAAAAACTAGAAGCAACCTTTCGGGACGAGACTCCGCCGCCACGAGGCGGATCCTTGGCGGAACCAATCTAGGGCTCTTGCAGAGCTGTTCTGCCGGGGACACTTCCCTCCGGGAGGGGGAAATCATCACCATCGTCATCACCAAAGCTCCTCTCATCGGGAGAGGGCAATCTCCATCAACATCTTCACCAGCACCATCTCATCTCCAAACCCTAGTTCATCTCTTGTATCCAATTCTTGTCTCCAAGTCCGGGATTGGTGCTAGTAGTGTTGATTACTCCTTGTAGTTGATGCTAGTTGGTTTATTTGGTGGAAGATCATATGTTCAGATCCTTTATGCATATTATTACCCCTCTGATTATGAACATGAATATGCTTCGTGAGTAGTTACGTTTGTTCCTGAGGACATGGGAGAAGTCTTGCTATTAGTAGTCATGTGAATTTGGTATTCGTTCGATATTTTGATGAGATGTATGTTGTCTAGCCTCTAGTGGTGTTATGTGAATGTCGACTACATAACACTTCACCATTATTTGGGCCTAGAGGAAGGCATTGGGAAGTAATAAGTAGATGATGGGTTGCTAGAGTGATAGAAGCTTAAACCCTAGTTTATGCGTTGCTTCGTAAGGGGCTGATTTGGATCCATATGTTTCATGCTATGGTTAGGTTTACCTTAATACTATTGTTGTAGTTGCGGATGCTTGCAATAGAGGTTAATCATAAGTGGGATGCTTGTTCAAGTAAGAACAGCACCCAAGCACCGGTCCACCCACATATCAAATTATCAAAGTACCGAACGCGAATCATATGAACGTGATGAAAACTAGCTTGACGATATTCCCATGTGTCCTTGGGGGCGCTTTTCCTTATATAAGAGTTTGTCTAGGCTTGTCCTTTCCTACAAAAAGGATTGGGCCATCTTCCTACACTTTATTTACTTTTGTTACTTGTTGCTCTTACAAATTATCCTATCACAAAACTATCTGTTACCACTTGTTTCAGTACTTGCAGAGAATACCTTGCTGAAAACTGCTTATCATTTCCTTCCACTCCTCGTTGGGTTCGACACTCTTACTTATCAAAAGGACTACGAAAGATCCCCTATTCTTGTGGGTCATCAAGACCCTTTTCCGGCGCCGTTGCCGGGGAGTGGAGCACCTTTGGTAGGTGAAATTTGGTAAGGAAAAATTTATATAGTGTGCTGAAATTTACTGTCACTTGTTACTATGGAAAGTAATCCTCTTAGGGGCTTGTTCAGGGTATCTTCACCCCGTCCAGTAGAGCAAAGAGTTGCTCCTCAACCTACTAAACCTATTGAAATTGAAACTCCTTTTCAATTTCCTTCGGGTATGATAGAAAAACAGCTAGCTAATTGAGGGAGTACTGGATTAGGGGGTTTCTGAATAGCCGGACTATAACGTTTGGCCGGACTCTTGGACTATGAAGATACAAGATTGAAGACTTCGTCCCGTGTCCGGATGGGAGTTTCCTTGGCGTGGAAGACAAGCTTGGCAATACAGATATGTAGATCTCCTCCCATTGTAACCGACTCTGTGTAACCCTAGCCCTCTCCGGTGTCTATATAAACCGGAGGGTTTAGTCCGTAGGACAATAACAATCATACCATAGGCTAGCTTCTAGAGTTTAGCCTCTCTGATCTCGTGGTAGATCTACTCTTGTACTACCCATATCATCAATATTAATCAAGAAGGAGTAGGGTTTTACCTCCATCGAGAGGGTCCGAACCTGGGTAAAAACATTGTGTCCCTTATCTCCTGTTACCATCTGCCTAGACGCACAGTTCGGGACCCCCTACCCGAGATCCGCCTGTTTTGACACCGACATTGGTTCTTTCATTGAGAGTTCCGCTGTGTCGTCGCCATCAGGAAGGATGCCTCGTCCCGTCTTTAAGGACGGCACTATTGCTAAGGGAGCTTTGGCTGTCGGCCAAACTCTCCGGCTAGGTGGTTTTCTTATTACCGCCTGTTCGGCCACTGCACCGACGATGACTTCTCAGGTCATTGAAAGCAATCTTCACATCAACTCGGAACTCGCCGAGCAGTTAGATCCAATGGAGCTATCTTCCCTAAACGAGCTCTTGGATTGCATCGCTGCCCTGGGAGTCGCTACAGACTACGATCAGATTGGGCCTAAACCCAATTTGAGAGAGATTAACTCTCCCCAGGTCACCCATCACGTCGCAGTGGTGGAGGAACAATGCGGCAACCCTTCATCTATCTTAGGGACTAGTTACCTCTAGATTCCCGAGCTCTCCAAGCCGGATACCCGCGGAGGGGAGGACGTCACTCAAGCCCTGACCCTAGAGTCAGGCAGCGGGCCAGATTCATTGGACAGCATCCAAGAATCCAAACTTCCGAGTTCGGAAACTCCCTGGCCCCTGAGTCTCAGATTGGGTGAGGTTTCAGATTCAATTCAACCCACCCACCCAAACATAAGCGATCTATCCCAAATTAGGCAAGAGCCCCAAGAAATAGTACACCATTATTGGGCCAGATTCCTCCTGATAATGAATAGGATCAAGGATTGCAGCGAGGAAGACGCAATCTCATTCTTCTGCAATAATTGCACGGACAAGGGAATCCTCAACACCATAAGTCGTCGTGAAATTACACGCTTCGCCGACTTGGCGTCCATAGTACGAAAGTACAGTGCGATGGAAAGCGCGTGGAAAACCGAAATAAAATTTTGGGACAATCCGGCCCTGAATATGAACCCAGTCCGAAATAAAAGGGTGCATTATCGCCAGACACCCGGGTTAAACACAAAAAAGCAAAACCCCTCTACAGGGCATGGAACCGTACTGGAGGGATGGCTCAATGGACCCTGTAAAATTCACATTACAGAGGGTGCCATACCAACTCATAGCCTTAGAGCATGTTGGATACTCCGGCAGGTGGCCAAAAGTGGCGAAGCTCTTCTAATTCCAGAAGCCACAGAGCACCATCCCAGGGATACCAGTACGGTATTAACAGTCTTCGAGACTTTCGCATCAAATAATATGCGAAAACGAACACTCCGCAGCCTTGCCGAAGTCTACCACGTGGCAACAATAAACCCGTGGAGTGACACGACTATTACTTTCAACGCCAGTGACGAACCTAAATTCCGAACAGCCCGAGCACTAGCCGCATTGGTCCTCAGTCCAATAGCGGATGACTTTCGACTCACCAAGGTACTCATGGACGGTGGCAGCGGATTGAACCTCATTTATGAGGAAACCCTTCAAAAAAATGGAAATAGACTGGAACCGCATTGAGCGAAGCAGCACAACCTTTAGAGGAATAATCCCCAGGCGGGAAGCGCGCTGTACAGGAAAAATCACACTAGATGTGGTGTTCGGCACACCGGATAATTATAGGTCCGAAGAGGTTACGTTCCAGGTGGCCCCATTCAGTAGCGGATACCACGCTCTGTTAGGGCGGGGGCGTTTACAATCTTTCAAGCCATACCCCATTACGGGTACATGAAGCTCAAAATGCCCCGGCCCAACGGAATCATCAATCTTGCTAGTGATCCAGACATAGCACTCCGCACCAAAAATAAGACAGCCGCACTGGCCCTCGAGGCACTATCCGAAGCCCTAGCGGCTGAGGAACTGACTGCGCTACGCTCCACGGTGAACAGGGACGATGTGATACTCGATAAAAGATCCAAGTCCACCTCCTTTAAACCGGCGGACAAAATAGTCAAATTCCAAGTCCATCCAACAGACCCTACAAAAACAGCTTCCATCGGGGCACAGTTAAACCCTGATGTAGATGCCGCACTACGAGAGTTCCTACGCGAGAACTGGGACATTTTTGCCTGGCACCCTTCAAACATGCCAGGAATCCCACGCAGGCTGGCCGAACACAGCCTAAATATTCTAAAAGGATTCAAGCCAGTCAAGCAGGCTCTTTGACGTTTCTCCGAACCTAAGAGACAAGCCATGGGAGAGGAACTAGCCAAGTTATTGGAAGCTGGATTCATCAGAGAAATAAAACATCCGGACTGGCTAGCAAACCTGGTGATGGTACCAAAGAAGGACAAATCCTGGCGCCTGTGCGTCGATTTTAAGGACCTCAACAAGGCTTGCCCAAAGGATCCCTTCCCCCTCCCCCGCATCGATCAAATTATCGACGCTACCATAGGACACGATTCATTGTGTTTCCTCGACGCATACTCCGGCTACCATCAAATTAAGATGGCAGAGCCAGACCAAGCCGCAACGGCTTTCATCACACCATACGGCCCCTTCTACTTCAACACAATGCCCTTCGGGCTCAAAAACATCGGCGCAACATGTCAGCACATGATTCAGACATGTCTGGCAAACCAGATCGGCAAAATAGTGGAGGCATACGTAGATGACGTGGTCGTCAAAACCAAACATGTCAAATCTCTAGTAGACGACTTGAGGCTCACATTCGATAACCTCCGAACTTATGACATCAAGCTCAACCCGGAAAATGCGTTTTCGGCATACCAGCAGGAAAGCTATTGGGCTTCATTGTATCCGGCAGAGGAATTGAAGCAAATCTGGCCAAGATCCGAGCTCTGTCACAATTGGATATCCCAAAGGACCTCAAACAAATACAAAAATTGACTGGATGCATGGCGGCTCTAAGCCACTTTATCTCCCGCCTGGGAGAAAAGGCATTGCCCCTTTATCGCCTCCTCCGGCACACTGAACACTTCGAGTGGACGGATGCCGCCACAGCCGGACTGGAAGAAATAAAAGCCATATTGGCAACCAACCCAGTCCTGGCCGCGCTAAACATTGGCGAACCAATGCTATTATACATTGCGGCAACTCATCAAGTTGTGAGCACAGTGCTCGTCGTCGAACGAGAAACGGACGGACATAAATTCCCCCTTCAAAAGCCGGTTTACTATGTATCCACTGTCCTTACTCCATGCAAGTCACAGTACCCGCAATATCAAAAGATAGCGTATGCGGTATTCATGGCATCCCGGAAGCTGCGACACTACTTTCAAGAGTGTTCGATAACGGTAGCCTCGGAAGTGCCACTTAATGATATTATAAACAACCGCAACATGATGGGCTGGATTGCCAAATGGGCCATTGAGCTCCTCCCGTTCAACATAACTTACAAGCCATGGCGAGCTATTAAGTCACAAGTATTGGCCGACTTCATCGCCGAATGGACGGAAGCCGAACTCCCTAAAGAGTACGACACATATTCCAACTGGATCATGCACTTCGACGGCTCCAAAATGTTGGCTGGTCTGGGGGCTGGCATCGTTTTGACGTCCCCAATAGGAGATACAGTTCAATACGTACTCCAGATAATGTATACGGACTCCAACAATGCAGCCGAATATGAGGCCCTTCTATATGGTCTCCGGATGGCAGTATCCATGGGCATTCAACGCCTAGAGGTGCGCGGGGATTCGAACCTCGTGATATCCCAAGTAAATGGAGACTTTGATGCCAAGGATCCAAAAATGGCAGCTTATCGCAACGCCGTCCTAAAAATGTCAGCTTGGTTCAAGGGGCTCGAATTTCACCATATAGCCCGGGAAAACAATCAGGCGGCAGATGTCCTGGCACGCATCGGCGCAAAACGCGATGCCGTCCCTCCCAACATCTTCTTGGAGAGGATGTTCAAGCCATCCATAGTATGGGAAGGGGAACCCGGCAATAATAACCCGGACCCAACCGCACTGCCCGATACCGAACACTCTGACATAATTGGAGGCTCTGCCAACGAAACAACATCTTCATCCCACGTAATAATGGCCTCATCGCCCTGTGGACAGAACCATTCCTAGCCTACGTAACTAGGCAGGAACTCCCTGAGGACCAAAATGAGGCACGCTGCATAGTGCGCCGATCTAAAGCCTATAAAGTCCATGAGGGAGAGCTTTATAAGAAAAGCATCACCGGAGTCCTTCAAAGGTGCATCTCCGAAGAGGAAGGGCGGAATCTTCTGGTAGAAATTCATGCCGGACTCGGCGGTCACCACGCTGCAGCCCGGGCCCTTGTAAGAAAGGCCTTCCGTACAGGCTTTTATTGGCCGATGGCCCGGGCAGACGCTCAGGACTTAGTCCAACGCTGCGTTGGTTGCTAGCTTTTTGCAAACCAAAGCCATATGCCACCCACCGCCCTCCAAACTATCCCCATCACCTAGCCCTTCACGGTCTGGGGGCTTGACATGGTTGGACCCCTTAAAGGAGGAACCCACAAGCAAAAATACTTACTGGTCATGGTGGATAAGTTCAGCAAATGGATATAAGCCAAGCCTGTTAAGACGGCTGAATCCGGACCGGTGATAGACTTCATATCCGGGGTCGTACACCGTTACGGCGTCCCCCACAGCATCATCACTGATAATGGCACGAACTTTACGGCCGATGAGGTAAAACTCTGGTGCAAAAACATGGGCATCAAGCTCGATTATGCTTCAGTCTATCACCCACAAACTAACGGTCAGGTCGAGCGAGCAAATGGTCTTATCATGAGCGGCATCAAACCCAGATTAGTGCGGTCCCTCAAGGAATCTAACACGCATTGGGTAGAGGAGCTCGACTCTGTACTCTGGGGGCTGCGGACCATGCCGAATCGCACTACCAGATACACACCATTCTTCATGGTATACGTCGCAGAGGCGGTTCTGCCCTGCGACATAATTCATGACTCACCTCGAGTGCGCATGTACGAAGAAAGAGAAGCCGAACTCGATCGGCAGGACAGTTTGGACGCCTTGGAGCAGGAGCGTGACGTGGCAAAAGCCCATTCCACATTCTATCAACAGCAGGCTCGAAGATACCAAAGTAGAGAAGTATGGGCCAAAACTTACAATGTTGGCGAGTTAGTTCTACGCCTGCCGGATAAGAAAAAGGACAAACTCAAGCCCAAGTGGGAAGGTCCCTTCATTATTGACCAAGTCCTAACTGGTGGAGCGTACCGTCTGCGGGATGCATCGGATAATCGACTCGAGCCGAACCCATGGAACGCAGCCCGACTCCGAAGGTTCTACGCCTAGCGCCGGACTCTGTGTTCGTCTCCTTCCTTTGTCCATTTTTTATACACTATTTGTCTTATATTT
This sequence comes from Triticum aestivum, assembly GCF_018294505.1. NCBI lineage: Eukaryota > Viridiplantae > Streptophyta > Magnoliopsida > Poales > Poaceae > Triticum > Triticum aestivum. The sequence goes on along the minus strand of NC_057809.1, from coordinate 533,325,191 downwards.
CTCTCCTTCTCCCCTTCTTCTCTCTCACGGCCTTTAAGGGCTCATTTGTGCCTTGTTTGCACACAACTGACGCGCTATCCGCGCTCATTATACCTGGGGGCTTCTTTAACAGAAGCTTATTCATACGGGCTTCATGCCCAACACATGTGTTATACTTCCGCATGTACCCTTTATTCGCCATTATATGCATAAATATGACTTAAGTTTTGGCCAAGCTGGGTTGCCTGGCTCTTGTATTTATGCCCTATGTTCCTGTTAATTCGGCTACGGCATAAGGGGAGCACCTCTGCGATTGTTACTGTCGGGTCAGCCGGATGTGTACCTCAGACTAGGTCAAGCCGAAAGCTAGCGTTCTTAAGGGAATATTCAGTCGGTGAAGTAAATATGATCTCTTACTTATTTACTTATGCGCCCCCAGATGCTTTTTCTACACTCTTTTCGTAGCCCGGACATGCACTTTCGGGCATGCCTCCCAGGGAAAGGAACCCCTAATGGAACTATTCTCCCTGGAAGATGTTTCTTACTAACCATGTAATATAACATAACTAGTTGGGCACTTGTCTGTTGAAGCACTAATGACCCCTACGCCTGGTCTCCATGCATGCCCCGGTTCTTACATAACCGAGAGGGTATTTGGATACACTCCGGACCGTCGGGTCCCGAGGTTGAAGCGAAAGGTTCGCCATGACAAATGATCTACAATCCGGCTAGAAGGCATTATACATGTCACTTTAAATTACATAGTCAATTTGACTGGTTAAATTCCTCTTCAATACCATCCAATAGGTTGTCTAGTCTACAGTCCTGTTGGGAATACTTTGCGGCCAATTCTACTTGGCTGTATACTAAGCTCACAAGGATCTCCTTCCCATCGGGCCCTATAGGTCCGACCTCAGCCATGTGGTTTGGGTTAGCCTTCGTGTACCGCGTCTTCACCATGGCCCAGGCTTCCCTGGCACCTTGACGGCAGGCCGATATCTTCCATAATTGGAAGCACCGCCGCGCTCCCTTTAGCTTCTCCGCAAGCTCTCCAAGTCCTTCGGGCACGGAGACGGATGGCCACAAGGCCTAGGCGACGCCTTCCATCAGCTGCCGAACCCATTCGTGCAGTTGTGAGAGCTCGAGAAGAAGGTCACCCATAGAACTGGGCATTTCCTCCGCAGGACAACCTGTCAGCATACCTACAGACATAACTCTGTCAGTTGACTTCCTTGCCGAACTCTTTTTCAAAGTTCGTTCAAGCACTTACTAAAAATGCCGCGTCGAAGCCGCCGATTATCCTTAACGGAGTCCGATAGTTGGGCATGAACATCCTTTAGTTCCACGCCCAGCTGGGTGTTGGCATCTAGGAGATCATTCTACTCCTGCCTCACCTTTGTAAGCATGCTCTCACCGGTCTTTAGCTGGCGTAGGAGGTGTTGCTTATCCGGATTTACTCCGGCGCCATCTACAATTTTATCGTCAGATCTGCATATACGCGCACTTTATATGATACTTATCATTTGAAGCATATATTACCAGAGGGGGTCTCCTTGGTCTCCCCTGCTGCGGCTAGTGCGACCTAAAGTTGGGCTTTGCACTCTTCCAGCTCATGGGACAGTTGGGTATTCTTTTCTGTAAGAACCTACATAACTAATGATCCTTAAATCAGTTATTCTAACTGTTTCAAGTCTCAGGGGCTACTGGTATATATAATCACCAAATTTTCTCACCCGTATGTCCTTTACATACTGCTCCGTGGCTCTGGCTAGACCATTTTGAGCAGCACGGAGGTATGCATCTCCCGAGTTGAAGGCATCCAATGCCTCTGGGGAGAAACAAGCATCACGAAGAATAGTCCGGCGACGCCTGTGGTTCATGGTACTCTCCACCTCGGAATTGGTGGCGGACAGCCTGTCCGCATCCTCTGTCGGAGGAGCGTCCGGCGTGCGCCTCGTATTCGCCTCCGCTTTCGGATCCGGCCTAGGAGCCTGGCTGGTGGAGGCATGATTGGCACCCTCTCTGGATATAGTCCGGCGAGCGCTCTTTTTCCTAAAGAAAGCACGAGTGTTAGTATGCCTCTGAGAATAATATCTCGGAATAAGACGGCGCGCCATACTGCTGCGCCGGTGTCTCAATCTGGACTGCGTGTCTTTTCAGCCTGCCTGCCCTCGCGGCCCCTTGTTGGCTAGCCGCCGCGGGCTCGGTATTCCGCCTCGAGGTCCTCCCCTGCAAAACACCGCTGGTATGCGGTAATCAAAAATATGCGAGGATGGATCCTTTTCGAAGTGCTGGGACCTCGGTCTCAGTTACCTATGAGGTTGGAAGTAGCCCAGGATAATCGGCCGTAATGGCCACCAAGGCATTGTCATTGCCCAATTAGTAAAATACCCCATTGATTAGCTCCACAAATATGTCCGGATCCTCTTGGGAGGCCGGGTCGAGGGACCATTCCGGATCCTCGGGTTGTGGAGGAGGGCTGTTTATTTCCCTCACGGCCTTACGCATCTCCTGTGTAGAAATCGCAAGGATGAAATACTTAACTATGGGAATATGGAACGGATGGGCAAGAAAAAGTATCAACTTACCCAGCTCGGAGGATTGTACATAGAAAATCCGCCCTATGGATTGACGCGGAGGAATTCCTCCTCTTCTCCCTTATACAAAGTGGACAAGATCTTTACTAGAGCAGCAACCGATTCCGGCCCCTTACGGCTGCAGCGGGTGGCGTCATCCTCCCCGTTGAAATCCCACATGGGGTGGCCTCTATATTGAAGCGGATGCACCCCCCGCATAATGCATATGGCCATGACCTCAATCATGGTCAATCCAGATTGAGCTAGCGACCTTATCCGGCTCATCAGGTAAAGAACGTCCCTATCGTCTTCCTCCTGAGGGCTCCGTGGGCACCAGCTCAGGCGCTTCTTCAAAGGAGCATTGACGAACTCAAGAAGGCCGATCCGAATAGGATCCGGGAGGGCACATCTTCTACATAAAACCATTCTGAAGGCCAGTCTTTGGACGTCTTCTTTGGGGTTCCGGATAGATATCCGGTCCCGGCGATGCACCACACTTCGGCTCCGCCCACTTGGTATATTGACCCCTTCTGAGAACGGGGCACAAGGCAGAACAGCTTCTTCCACAGCACGAAATGAGCCTCGCAGCCTAAAAACAGCCCGCAAAGGGCTACGAAGCCCGCGATATGCAATATGGAGGCCGGTGTAAGGTTGTGCAACTGGAGGCCGTAGAACTCCAGGAGCCCACGGAGAAACGGATGAATTGGAAATCCGAGCCCTCTTATCAAATGAGGGAAAAGGCATACCCGCTCTCCCTTGGAGGGATTGGGAAGGCTCTCCGCTTGCTCTCCGCCATTATAGGTGGCGAGCCCGGCTCGAACCGGGACCATGTATGCTGGGGGAAGAAATCCCTTGGTCTGAAGCATCACTAGTTTGCTGTGCGGGACAGAACATCTCTCCCAATCTCTAGGCTTGGGGCTGGGGGAGCGAGAGGAGGAGCTGCGTCGACCGGCCATGATGGAATGGATCTCTGTCGGATGTGCTCTGATGAATGCTCGCTAAGGGCGGATGCTGTGATTTGGATCTGAATCCTCGTCTCTTTAATAGGCAGCTCATTCACATAGCTAGGGGGTAAATGTAAAAACACCCTGGCTCTTCACATCCGCTCGATGCGTGGAAAGTGGCCATTATTGGGCTTGGAAGCCAAGGAGCGCAACATTCACGAGAAGCCGGACACTATTTAACAGGTACACGGAATTTGGAGAAGAACCCGCCTTGCAATGCCGAAGACAATCTGCGCGCCGGAATCATCGTCATTGAAGCCTGGTTCGGGGGCTACTAAGGGAGTCCTGGATTAGGGGGTGTCCGGATAGCCGGACTATAACCTTTGGCCGGACTCTTGGACTATGAAGATACAAGATTGAAGACTTCGTCCCGTGTCTAGATGAGACTTTCCTTGGCGTGGAAGGCAAGCTTGGCAATACGGATATGTAGATCTCCTCCCATTGTAACCGACTCTGTGTAACCCTAGCCCTCTCCGGTGTCTATATAAACCGGAGGGTTTAGTCCATAGGACAATAACAATCATACCATAGGCTAGCTTCTAGGGTTTAGCCTCTCTGATCTCGTGGTAGATCTACTCTTGTACTACCCATATCATCAATATTAATCAAGCAGGAGTAGGGTTTTACCTCCATCGAGAGGGTCCGAACCTAGGTAAAAACATTGTGTCCCTTGTCTCCTGTTACCATTCGCCTAGACGCACAGTTCGGGACCCCCTACCCGAGATCCGCCAGTTTTGACACCGGCACTAATCCTTTTACAGGACATGGAACAAAGCATCCTGATGAGCACTTAATATATGTGGATGAAGTTTGTGGATTATTTAAGCTTGCAGGTATACCCGATGATGTTGCTAAGAAGAAGGTGTTCCCTTTATCTTTGAAGGGAGATGCATTGACATGGTATAGGCTATGTGATGATACGAGATCATGGAACTATAGAAGATTGAATTTGGAATTTCATCAAAAGTATTATCCTATGCATCTTGTTCATCGTGGTTGCAATTATATATATATAAATTTTGGCCTCACGAAGGAGAAAGCATCGCTCAAACTTGGGGGAGGCTAAAATCAATGTTATATTCATGCCCCAATCATGAGCTCCCAAGAGAAACAATTATTCAAAATCTTTATGCTCGGCTTTCTGAAAATAATCGCACCATGCTCGATACTTCTTGTGCTGGCTCTTTTATGATGAAGACTATTGAGTTTAAATGGGATTTATTGGATAGAATTAAACGCAACTCTGAAGATTGGGATCTCGACGAAGGTAAGGAGTCAGGTATGACTCCTAAGTTTGATTGTGTTAAATCTTTTATGGATACCGATATTTTCTGTAAGTTTAGCACTAAATATGGACTTGACTCTGAGATAGTAGCTTCTTTCTGTGAATCTTTTGCTACTTATATTGATCTCCCTAAGGAGAAGTGGTTTAAATATCATCCTCCCATAGAAGTAAAAGTAGCTGCACCTATTAAAGTTGAAGAAAAGACTGTCACTTATAATGATCCTATTGTTCCTACTTCTTATGTTGAGAAACCACCTTTCCCTGTTAGAATAAAGGATCATGCTAAAGCTTCAACTATGTTTCGTAAAAGCAATATTAGAACTTATACACCTCATGAGCAAGTTAAAGTAGAACCTAATATTTCTATTGTTAAAGATCTCTTGTCTGATAATATTGATGGGCATGTTATTCAGTTCTGCGGTGAAACTGCTAGAATTTCCAAACCTTGTGCTAAAGATAAACATAGACATGTGGTAGGCATGCCTGTTATTTCTGTTAAAATAGGAGATCATTGTTATCATGGCTTATGTGATATGGGTGCTAGTGCTAGTGTTATACCTTATGACTTGTATAAAGAAATCAAGCATGAAATTTCACCTGCTGAGTTAGAGGATATTGATGTCACAATTAAACTTGCCAATAGAGATACTATTTCAGCAATGGGAATTGTTAGAGATGTTGAAGTCTTGTGTGGGAAAACTAAATACCCTGCTGATTTTCTTGTTCTCAGTTCCCCGCAAGATAGCTTTTGTCCCATTATATTTGGTAGACCCTTCTTGAACACTATTAATGCTAGGATAGACTGTGAAGAGAATGTTGTTACTATTGGCTTGGATGATATGATTCATGAGTTTAATTTCTCTAAATTTAGTAAACAACACCGTGAATAAGAATTACCTAGTAAGGATGAAATTATTGGTCTTGCTTCTATTGTCGTACCTCCTAGTGATCCTATAGAACACTATTTGCTAGACCATGAGAATGATATGTTTATGAATGAAAGAAGGGAAATAGATGAAATATTCTTTAAACAGGAACCTATTCTGAAACACAATTTGCCTGTTGAAATCCTAGGGGATCCTCCTCCACCAAAGGCTGATCCCGTGTTTGAGCTTAAACCACTGCCCGATAATCTTAAATATGCTTATCTTTATGAAAAGAAGATATATCCTGTTATTATTAGTGCTAACCTTTCAGAGCATGAAGAAGAAAGATTATTGAAAACTCTGAAGAAGCACCGTGCTGCTATTGGATATACTCTTGATGATCTTAAGGGCATTAGTCCCACTTTATGTCAACATAAGATAAATTTGGAGGCAGACGCCAAACCAGTTTGTGATCCTCAACAACGTCTGAATCCTAAAATGAAAGAAGTGGTAAGAAAAGAAATATTAAAGCTTCTGGAGGCAGGTATAATTTATCCCGTTGCTGATAGTTAATGGGTAAGTCCTGTCCATTGTGTCCCTAAGAAGGGAGGTATTACTGTTGTTCCTAATGATGAAGATGAATTGATTCCACAAAGAATTATTACAGGTTATAGGATGGTAATTGATTTCCGCAAATTAAATAAGGCTACTAAGAAAGATCATTACCCCTTACCTTTTATTGATCAAATGCTAGATAGATTATGCAAACATACACACTACTGCTTTCTAGATGGTTATTCTGGTTTCTCTCAAATACCTATGTCATCTAAAGATCAATCAAAGACCACTTTTACATGCCCTTTTGGTACTTTTGCTTATAGATATATGCCCTTTGGTTTATGTACTGCACCTGCTACCTTTCAAAGATGCATGATGGCTATATTCTCTGACTTTTGTGAAAAGATTTGTGAGGTTTTCATGGACGACTTTTCCGTCTATGGATCTTCTTTTGATGATTGCTTGAGCAATCTTGATCGAGTTTTGCAGAGATGTGAAGAAACTAATCTTGTCTTGAATTGGGAAAAGTGCCACTTTATGGTTAATGAAGGAATTGTCTTGGGGCATAAAGTTTCGGAAAGAGGTATTGAAGTTGACAAAGCCAAGGTTGATGCTATTGAAAAGATGCCATGTCCCAAGGACATCAAAGGTATAAGAAGTTTCCTTAGTCACGCTGGATTTTATAGGAGGTTCATAAGGACTTCTCAAAAATTTCTCGGCCTCTGACTAATTTATTACAAAAAGATATACCATTTGTCTTTGATGATGATTGTGTAGAAGCATTTGAAATACTTAAGAAATCATTAGTCTCTACACCTATTGTTCAGTCACCTGATTGGAATTTACCCTTTGAAATTATGTGTGATGCTAGTGATTATGCTGTAGGTGCTGTTCTAGGGCAAAGAGTTGATAAGAAATTAAATGTTATCCATTATGCTAGTAAGACTCTAGACAATGCTCAAAGAAATTATGCTACTACTGAAAAAGAATTCTTAGCAGTTGCATTTGCTTGTGATAAGTTCAGACCTTATATTATTGATTCTAAAGTAACTATTGACACTGATCATGTTGCTATTAAATACCTTATGGAAAAGAAAGGTGCTAAACCTAGACTTATTAGATGGGTTCTCTTGCTACCAGAATTTGATTTGCATATCGTTGATAGAAAAGGAACTGAGAACCCCGTTGCAGACAACTTATCTAGGTTAGAAAATGTTCTTGATGACACACTACCTATTGATGATAGCTTTCCTGATGAACAATTAAATGTTATAAGTACTTCTCGTAGTACTCCATGGTATGCTGATTATGCTAATTACATTGTTGCTAAATTCATACCACCTAGCTTCACATACCAGCAAAAGAAAAAGTTTTTCTATGATTTGAGACATTAATTTTGGGATGACCCACATCTTTATAAAGGAGTAGATGGTGTTATTAGACATTGTGTACCTGAGCATGAACATGAACGGATCCTACGCAAGTGCCACTCCGAAGCTTATGGAGGACATCATGCGGGAGATAGAACTGCACATAAGGTATTGCAATCTGGTTTCTATTGACCTACTCTCTTCAAGGATGCCCGTAAGTTTGTCTTATCTTGTGATGAATGTCAAAGAATCGGTAATATTAGTAGACGTCAAGAAATGCCTATGAATTATTCACTTGTTATTAAACCATTTGATGTTTGGGGCTTTGATTATATGGGACCTTTTCCTGCCTCTAATGGATACACACATATTCTAGTTATTGTTGATTACATTACTAAGTGGGTAGAACCTATTCCAACTAGTAGTGCTGATCATAACACTTCTATTAGAATGCTTAAGGAAGTTATTTTTCTGAGGTTTGGAGTCCCTAGATATTTAATGACTGATGGTGGTTCACATTTTATTCATGGTGCTTTCCGTAAAATGCTTGCTAAGTATGACGTTAGTCATAGAATTGCATCTCCTTATCACCCACAGTCTAGTGGTCAAGTAGAATTGAGCAACAGAGAGCTCAAATTAATTTTGCAAAAGACTGTCAATAGGTCTAAGAAACTTGATGATGCATTATGGGCCTAGAGAACTGCATATAAAAATCCTATGGGTATGTCTCCATATAAAATGGTTTATGGAAAAGCATGTCACATACCTCTCGAACTAGAACATAAGGCATATTGGGCTATTAAAGAGCTCAACTATGATTTCAAACTTGCCGGTGAGAAGAGATTATTTGATATTAGTTCACTTGATGAATGGAGAACCCAAGCTTATGAAAATGCCAAGTTGTTTAAAGAAAAAGTTAAAAGATGGCATGACAAAAGAATACAAAAGCGTGAGTTTAATGTAGGTGATTATGTATTGCTATACAACTCTCGTTTAAGATTTTTTGCAGGAAAACTTCTCTCTAAATGGGAAGGCCCCTATGTTATCGAGGAGGTCTATCGTTCCGGTGCCATAAAAATCAACAACTTCGAAGGCACAAATCCGAAGGTGGTAAACGGTCAAAGAATTAAACATTATATCTCAGGTAATCCCATAAATGTTGAAACCAATGTTATTGAAACCGTAACCCCAGAGGAATACATAAGAGACACTTTCCAGAACATTTCAGACTCCGAAAAGGAATAGGTATGTCGTACGGTAAGCAAACCGACTCCAAAACAATTTTAAGGCAATATTTCTCTGTTTTGGAATATTTAGAAAAAATAGAAAAATAAGTAGCAGTCCGGGAGAGACACGAGGGCCTCACGAGGGCGGAGGGCACGCCCCCTACCTCGTGAGCACCTTGTGTGCCTTCCGGACTCCGTTTTCTTGCACGATATGTATTTTGGTCAGTAAAAATTTATTATATATTCTCTCGAAGGTTTTGACTCCCGTATCACGCAAATCTCCTCTGTTCTTGTTTTGAGCTGTTTTTCTGAGTGATCTAGATTATCATGACGTCCCCAAGTGCTTCCAAGGACAAGTTCTTCAAGAAGGTCGTCAACCCTCAAACCATTGAGTTGCATGATGGGTTGCTGCACATCCGCGATGAAGAGGGACCAAAGGGAACCAGAAGCATGGAGACGAGGCTCAAAGAAGTGGAGCAACAAGTTTTCAAGTGTCAAGGGATGGTGGAGCGTGGACTCAACTCCAACCACATGATGATCGTGGAGTTCACTAGCAACCACAAGTTGATGCTGACAACATCGGGGAGGCCATCTTCAAGCTTCATGAGAAGATCGAGCACCTCCAAGCCCAAATCTATGACCTGCAAAACCAAAACTGTGAGTATGAATATAAATTCAAAAGGATGAGTTTGGTTGCAGATTTGAGGATCCCGGAGACTCGATCATCCTTTTATGATGGTGAGCCTATGCCCTGGAAGATGGACAAGCCCGCATCATCGACAACACCTCCACCTTCTTCACCAACCAAAGAGATATAATCACATGGGTATGGGCACTCCCCTTGGCAACTGCCAAGCTTGGGGGAGGTGCCCCAGTATCGTATCACAATCACAAGTCCTATCTTTACCGTTTTTCTTAGTTCGATCCTATTAGTAGTATTTTGATTTAGTAGAATAAAGTTTATGGCATGATCTAGTTTTGAGTTTTGCCTTATGATCTCTCTATGTAATCGAGTCCGTGAGCTATATAATAAAGATTAGTGTTGAGTCAAGGGCTTGATTATTTTGCCATGATCTTGAGTGAATAAAAGAAAAGGAGAAAAAGAATAAAAAGAAACAAAAGTTCATATTGATCTTATTGAGAGTAATGACTTGACATAGAAAGAGTATGATGATTAAAAGTTGTTGGGAGTTGGCAGACATAGCTTTGGTCATCGTTGCAATTCATAGGAAGTAATAAGGAAAGAGAGGTTTCACATATAAATATATTATCATTGACATCTTTTATGATTGGGAGCACTCATTAAAATATGACATGCTAAAGAGTTGATGTTGGACAAGGAAGACAACGTGATGAGTTATGTTTTCTTATATTGGAGATAAAGTATGTTGTCATGGATCCTCTAACATGTTAAGCTTGGCTTTCCCCCTCATGCTAGACAAAATCTCAGCACTAAGTAGAGATACTACTTGTGCTTCCAGATACCCTTAAACCAGTTTTGCCATGAGAGTCCACCATATCTACCTATGGATTGAGTAAGATCCTTCAAGTAATTTTTCATCGGTGCAAAGCAATAAAAATTGCTCTAAATATGTATGATTGATTGGTGTGGGAGAAATAAGCTTTATACGATATTGTGATGTGGAAGTAATAAAAGCGACGGACTGCATAATAAAGGTTCATATCACAAGGGGCAATATAAAGTGACGTTCTTTCGCATTGAGATTTTATGCATCCAACCATAAAAGCGCATGGCAACCTTTGCTTCCCTCTTCGAAGGGCCTATCTTTTATTATTATCTTCTACCTTATGAAAGTGTCATGGTGATCTTCACCTTTCTTTTCATTTTATCCTTTGGCAAGACCAGCATGTTGGAAAGAACCTGATATATATATCTAATTGGATATAGGGGAGCATGAGTTATTATTGTTGACATTACCCTAGAGGTAAAACGTTGTGGGGCGAAATTATAAGTCCCTATCTTTCTCTGTGTCCGATTAAAACTCCGTAACCACAAGTATTGTGTGAGTGTTAGCAATTATGAAGGACTAGATGATAGTTGAGTATGTGGACTTGCTTTTTAGCTCTGACATAGACTCTTTTCTGATGTTATGATAAATTTCAATTGCTTCAATGAGTGAGGTTATAGTTTGTTGGTTCTCAATAAGGTTTCTGATTCATACTTTTGCATGGTGAATAGATCATCACTTGAACATAAGTAATCATATGACAATATCTATTTATGTTGCTGTTATGAGAATAATCATGATGCCTTCATGTCTGTATTTTATTTTTATCGACACCTCTACGTCTAAACATGAGGACATATTTATCGTTATTGGCTTTCGCTTGAGGACAAGCGAGATCTAAGCTTGGGGGAGTTGATATGTCCATTTTGCATCATGCTTTTATACCAATATTTATTGCATTATGGGCTATTATTCCACATTATGTCATGATACTTATGGCTATTCTCTCTTATTTTACAAGGTTTACATAAGGAGGGAGAATGCCGGCAGCTGGAATTCTGGGCTGGAAAAGGAGCAAATATTAGAGACCTATTATGCACAACTCCAAAAGTCCTGAAACTCCACGGAATATCTTACAATAAATAATAAAAAATTGTCAGGACCCCGACTCAATGCCACATAGATCTAGCATGTAACACTTCATATCACTTTGCGGCCTCACGCACGGTATTCCCACGGGTGTCGCCTTACCTTTACCCGGGACCGTTTGCGCCTTTTGGCACACGTATATGACAGTGTCGCTAGCATCCATATGATAAGGAGCCCGGGCTGACATGGCTAGTCGTAAACCCAAAGTGGCACAAACTTACAGGGACAGGCATCCATGACCCAACATCGAACGTGTCGGTCATCAGCGAGTGAATCCAGGCTGTAGCACTGGGCTAGCAGGACTCCGGTGAACCGGGCTGTAGCGGGCTAACAGGACTCCGGTATTCATCGACATTTCCCCGAAGGGACAGACACAGGAACGAAGAAGGACACATGCCGGCCAGCCTAAGTGTTCCGGAGCAGTAGCAAGCTACCATGGCTCGGTGGAAACACTAGGAGACATTTCCCCGTAAGAGAGGCTACTAAAGATAAACAACTAGATGGTCAGATCCCACACATACCAAGCATTTCAATAACATACACACAATATGCTCGATATGTGCAACTACAACATGGCATCACAACATGACTCTACGACTTAAGTAATTTATTCAATAGGCTCCGAGGAGCGAGATATTACAAACAGGGGTCTCACGACCCAACATTTAGAGCATACAAGTCAAAGCACAAGCGGAAGCTATCATGTCTTAGTACAGACATCTATAAATGGAAAAGGCTGAGAAGCCTAACTATCTATCAGATCCTGCCGAGGGCACAAGATCGTAGCTGAGGTAACAAGCTAAACGTCGAAGTCCACGCGGAACTACTAGCGAGACCGAAGTCTCTCTGCAAAAACATAAAATAGGCAAACGTGAGTACAAATGTACCCAGCAAGACTTACATCAGAACTAACTACATATGCATCATTATCAACAAAGGGGTGGTGGGGTTTAACTGCAGCAAGCCAGCTTTGACTCGGTGGCTATCCTAAACTACGACTGCGAGTAACTCTTTTGAGGTGGCGCACACGAGTCCACATATTCACCATATCAATACACCACTATGGATCCGCTCCCGCCTCCCTACGAGAACGCCATCCATAGCACTCACGCTTATCTTGCGTATTTTAGAGTATCCACTTTCACTTGTCTATGAACTGATATAAGCAACCCAGAAGTCCTTTACCGCGGACACGGGTATTCGAATAGATGATGATAACCCTGCAGGGGTGTACTTCTTCACACACGCTCTCACCACTTACCGCCGTTTACACGACATGTACTCGGCAACCTTCAAGCGGAAGCCCAACGTGGGTGTCGGCCACGGCCTGCCTAAATACTCGAGTCTCTAGTCCAGGTTTATCGCCTATTCGGGTTCCATCCATGAGGAGATCCGGCCGGAGTTTCGCTCACAGCCCCAAACGATGTGTACAGGGTTCCGTGACACCAAACGGGTGCCCGGTTTACCCGGCCACGTGCCTACCGCATCACAGCCCACCCCTACGGTCAGCGCTGCGCACGGCCTCCAGCATACTACAAACACCAGAAACTACTTGCAACTCCTGGACAGAGGACAAGGGTGATTAAGAAGCCGAGAGGGTCCATTGGTTTCGGGCCCAATGCGTGGTAGTAGCTGAATCATGGATCACAAACACAGAACTCAGTTCCTGAGGACGGCTGCAATGAGACAACCCACCATGTACTCCTACATGGCCTCTCACCGCTACCTTTACCAAATCGTGTTCACACACTTAGCTCACACACAGTAGGACATGTTCACACACCTCTGATTCATCCCCGATGAATCAGACCTGACTCAACTCTAAGCAGTAGCAGGCATGACAAGCAAGCATGAATGAGTAGGCCCAACAGGGCTCAAACAACTCCTACTCATGCTAGTGGGTTTCATCTATTTACTGTGGCAATGACAGGTCATGCAAAGGATAAAGGGGTTCAGCTACCGCAGCAAGTAACAGATAAATCGGTGTTGTCCTAATGCAGTAAAAGAGAGCAGGAGCGAGAGAGTGGGATTGTATCGGAATGAACAAGGGGGTTTTGCTTGCCTGGCACTTCTGAAGATAACATTGAGTCTTCATCAGTGTCAACGATCACATCATCGGTATCACGTCTATCGAGAGGGGACAAATACCGGCAACACAGAAAGGAACACAATCAATGCAATGCACAATATGATGCATGCTCATGACATGGCAATATGAATGTGTTTTGGGCTAATGCAACTAAAACCAGATTAAATGAAGTTGGTTTGAATCCAAGATTCAAATTCAAACTCCATATGTGAATATTTAAATGCCCTTTAATTGATTTGTGCTAAACAGCAGCTATAAGTTGTTCTAACATGCATGAAAATGGTACAGATGGATTCCTTGAATTTTTCTGATAATTTTTCATATATAAATTATTTAATTTGGAGTTACGGTTAATTTTCTATGAATTTTAGAAGTTTATACAATTTTCTGGATATTCTGATTATTTTTTAAATCCAGAAAATACTTATTGCGTCAGCCCCATGTCACAGTGACGTCAGCAGGGTCAACTGGGCGCCCCAGGTCAAACCTGACGTGTGGGGGCCACACGTCAGTGACACAGGAGCTAATCCCGGTCAAACCCAGCGCTGACTGGGGTTTGACCAGGTGTGGGGCCCGCTGTCAGTGGCTGTGGGTTTAAATAGTTGGGTCATTAGCACTAATTAGGCGTGCCACGTCGGCAGTCGCCGGAGTTTCGCCGGCGACGACCCAAAACGCGGCGGAGACGCACCGGGGTGGCTCGGGTTTCGTCTATACTGCACCGTTCGGTGCGCCCTTTGGCTCTACGGGGAGCTGGCGCGATGGCGCGTCGGATGGTCGTGGTCTCCGGGCCTGGGGTGGCCGGAGTCGACGGCGGCGAGCTCGGTTGCGGCTACCGGAGCTCGGGTGAGACACAGGCGACCACTAGGGGGCACGAGAGGGCGTGCTGCGGCAGGCAACGGGCTCGTGGAGACGTTCTGAGCACGATGGTGCACTCAGGTGGGAGCTCCAGTGGCTCTGGCCACGACGGCGACGAGGCACGGCGGCGGCGAGCTTCGGCCGTGGTGGAAGATGGAGCTAGGGGACGAAATCAAGTGCGGGGAGTGAGGGGAAGAGAAGAGGAGCTCACGGGGAGTCGGACGAGACGCTAAGTGGGCTCGGGGACGTCCTGTCGGCGACGAATCGAACGGCGGCGATTGCCGGCCGTGGCGATGAAGATGGCGGTGATGGCGTGGCTACAGGGCACCCGGCGTCGCATGCGTCGTGGTGGAGCTTCATGGGGTCGGGACGGAGCTCAGGGGTGTGGAGAGGGAGCGAGGGGGTGGCTGTGGCCGCGAGGGAGCTCGTCGGTGACGGCGGCTCCGTTCGGTCCAGGCGGGAGAGAGGGAGCAGAGGAGAGAGGGGATGCAGCGGGGGAGGAAGAGGAGCGAGGGGACACGAGGCCTCGTCGTGGCGTTGCTTGGGAGGCCGGGGGAAGCAGGAGGTGGCCGGGAAGCAGGAGGTGGCCGAGGCCTCTCGGGCGCGTGCCACGCCTCGCCTCTGTTCGTCCTCCTGGCAGAGGAGGAAGAGGACAAGGGGGAGGAGGTGGGCTGGGCCGGCTGGGCCGGTTGGTGGGCGCCAGGTGGGCTGCAGGTGAGTTAGGTAAGCTTCTGCTCTTTTTTTTCTTCTGTTTTGTTTTTATTTAATCTTTTGCCACTGTTTTGAAATAAAACAAATTCAAAAACAGTGACAAAATTCCCCTGAACATTTTATTTAGCACAATGGAATTATACCAAAGCACATAAAAATGTTTCAGTTATTTGAACATATATTCAGTAATATTTGGATATAAGTTCAAATTCAAAATAGTATTGATTTAAATTCAAAGTCCCAAACTAAATCCTTTTAAAATGTTCATTATTTTTGGTTTAGATCAAAACCCTTGCCAAAAATATTAAACATCTAAGAAGAACATTTTGGAACAATGAATGAGATTTTAGGGTTTTTGCCCTTCTTTTATTTAGGGTTTTGAGGCTTCTGACTTCCTCAGTTCAAATTTTAGAATTTAAACATGATGCACACATGAAGCTAGCCTAGAGCATTACCAGAAGCTAGGGATATGACAACTCACCCCCACTAAACAAGAATCTCGTCTCGAGATTCAAGCGTAGGGTAGGATGAAGGGGAAACACAAACTAGTAAGATCTTCACGATCCAGGTTGCACTTCAAATGAACATTGATTTGAACACCATCTTTGTCTTGTCGTCTTGCTCTGAGAACTTCAGCTAATCATGACAAGAAGAGGAAAAGAAAAACTCTAGAAGGATCGGTCTTCTCGAAGGTCGAACAACTCAGGATTAACTCCCGGAATGTGACATAGCAACATCTCTCGAGCTGAGAGACGAAGCATACCTCTAGAGGGATGGAGTGGAGCAGGTGACGAGGTTCACTAGGTAGACAAAAATTCCACACCTAAGAAGGTGGTAAACGATTGTCAACGTAGCGAGGAGTTGAGTTGCCATGATACCACGACGAAACATCCTGGAGGAGGGTGATTCGTAGATTATTATCTTAAGTGGCAAAAAGAATTACCTTTGATATAGAGATCATTGAGACTCTCTATATCAGCCTAAGGCAAATCACAACAATCGTTTGGAGGGGGTCGGTAGAATGGCATACTCGGACTTGGATGATGTGGATTACCTTGTTGAAGACAACGTAATGGATGATTTTTGCTTATCACCGGAGATGGAAGAGACCCGTGGTAGAATGGCACATTGGCGGTGCAAGCTGGGAACAAAATGCAAATGCTGGGAATGATTCTGGTAACTGGGGAGAGGCTCAACAATAGAGAGTTATTCCACTATTGGAATGGTTATAGCATTGCCGAGGAAACTGAGAGCAAACCCAGTTAGTGCCGATGATAACACGTAGCGCTTGTGCGTGCTCTCAAGAACTTGAGCATTTCCACAATCATCAAGATTCTACCAATATCCGTGTCAAGGATCCTGGCAACACAACTTGCTACCATGATGAATGATGATGGATGATGCAGATGCAAAGGAAGATAACACCTTCTCAGATTTCACCTTAGCGAGGCCAAGGAAATAAAATCTGGATGATCGACCGAGAGACATTTAGCACTCCGCTTCTAATGTTCTCCTTGACGTGCTAGTGTAACCCATTCATAGATATGGTTTGATAACTAGAACATCAAGTAAAGGTCGAACGTCGGGAGCAATAGAATCCATAAGGAACAGTTACGGAGGTAAATCCTACGAAATCCTTATGGGGAGGTGGCCAACTTCTTCAATCAAGATACTACAATAATAGGTCTTTCGGCTGGGTGGTGCTGGCCACGACATCCACTTTACCAGTTATCGAGGAACCAATATTATAGTTCTTGGGAAATGTTCCAACCATCATATCTGCCTGAGATTCAGATCTGGTTGGTGTCAGGATATTCCAGACTCATCGAGTCTAGGAAGAAAAACGAAAGTTTGCAACACAAATCGACGAGATGACGTTGTGAGATTCTCGGGGAATGAACTACGATAGTAAGCCCCAAAACATGAGCTGGTTCTGCTACAAACATGTGAACACGTTGTCCCAGACAAGCATGACCACGTGGTAGTCTTACAATAAAACACTACCGAGTTCTGGTTGGGAACCATCACCGTGGATAACGAAGTCCTTGCATAAGTCATATGATTAGCTCTTATGAAGGAACTTCTTCTCCTTGAACAAATCAATCAGTGGCTTGGTGTGCTCGGGACACATATGGAATGAAGGTTGCAAGTCTCCAGACCACAGAATACTTCGCACGTGTGCATGACTGATTTGGGATGATTCCAAGGAAACAAAACTAGCTTTCTCAAATTCACGGCGGCAACTTTCACCAAATGCACGTGTATAAGAGGAAGTCACTCCTTTCATCAAACAAATACTTCATGAGCTAGCATGAAGGAAATGCTTCAAAAGTTTCCAACACTAGCTTAATGTTCAGCAAAATTATGGAGGAGATAAGGATGTTGTCAATGGGCTGAACAACAATTCATCTAGGTTTCCTTTTAAAAGGAATTCCATAGTTAAGTGAACACGGTGATAGCATTGGTCAGACCCAAAAGATATAATGGTGTATGCTCGAGGGATCAACCACGAGTAAGACAACATTACGAATATCGTTGGTTCTGGTCTGATTGGATGATAGCCCATACTCAATCAAAGGTTTGGGTAAGATAATAGATCCAACAATTGTTCACGAGGACCAATTGATGAAGATATCATCTTTCTTCAACACACACACACACACACACACACACAAAAGATATCCCTTAACATGAACTAAGTCGGACAAGCTTTTATCTTCCAACTCTCCAAGTTGTTGTTTGGCTTATCCAACTAGCTCAGGGTATCCAACACGGATTCTTGGAGAAGGGGTGGTTTACAGGATAAACCAACTTGATCACGAGCTTAACACAGCGGTCAGGTGACAACCTGGTAATACTTCCGAGAAGATCTTCGGAAAATCACGAACCACCGATATGTTACTAAGCTCGAGAACAATCTTGCTTTTCAGGGCAAGACGATATGATCAATAGAGCAAGGATTTGAAATAATCCTAACTCATCGATCGAGGAGTGAACCAGGATAATGGACTAGGTAGCACGATCAATCTTAGAATGATGATTCAATAACCAACACGCTAAGAATGAGGTTATCGTCCATTTAACTACCAAGCAACAAGGTTGCTAGGAGTATTGAATTCACACATCACGATTCACTTGTCGGCATTCCGGTTGCGACAACACGGAACCGAGGGATGAATAATAATGGCGAGAAGTATCACTACATCAAGAATTCACAAGAGCCGGTGCAATTCTCATGAAAATCCTGACATAAAGACGGTAATACTTCAGGGTAGAACAGAATCAAAAGCTGGGCTGGCATTTTGATCTGCGGAGCACAATTGCTTTGACCCAATCCTAGATATGGATGAGGTACTGGAGTTTGTTTCTCCTAGTCATTCAGGACGGAATGGCTTGACGGACCACAAGAGTAATAGGCATCGATAAACGAACACATACATACTCTTGACTATCAATTGATAGGCGAGGGTCAGTAGACAACTAAAGAGGGACAACTCAAAGGAACATATAACTTTCTGAGTTGTGGATGCATAGACTAGTATGTCGATCCAAGTTCAACATAATTCTTCCGGATAACCCATGCAGAAAAGTAGAACTGGCAGAGCCATAACATATAATGGAGAACTCATCAAGAGCACTCTGGCTGTGATCGTTCAGTTCAACGAGGAACTTCTGACATAAGTAGTTCATGGTATTTGGAAGAAGAAGATACCACGGACTTCAAGGACTATCGTAAAGGTTACTAATATCCTAAAGGCACTAGCAATTACTATCAACATGAAGTAGGTAGAGTGAATCTCGGGTTCAAGAACCCAGGAACAGAATACCTATTACTAAGTAGCATCACGGGATGCTTTCGAGAATGATGGCCAGAATCATCACACTGGGAACACAAATCATGGCTAAATTACTAGATGATCCCCTAAGACACCTAGGGTCATAATAATATCTCCAACATATATGTCAAGGTAACGGAGTACCTCAACTCACTGATTAGTGTGGTTAATCTGGCCTATGGGAACATTGAAACGGGAAGAAAGGATTTGCAAATGCATCAGACTACTTAGAAACCTGGGATGACTCGGACAGCATAACGGCTGTAAATGCTCAGAAAAGATTTGAGACATTCACAAAAATGGTGGCATAACCACTCAGAAGCACAATATCAAGGTCTCGAGATCAACAATAATCATACAAAAGTAGTAGGAACTGAAACGAGGCTTAAGTCCAACAATCTATAAGTCTACGGATTAGTAACACGTGATCCTGATGGAAAGAAGAGATAGCCTAGTTCTTAATCCCCGTAGAAGAGAAGATGATGACTCAGATCAGAAGGCCATGAGGTATAAGGAGTAAAAAGAGCCTTACGTTCCATCCCACAATCAATTCCCTTATATAACTAAAGAATTTCTAGACTCAACTTCGACCAGTTTGGCTTGGTAATCCTACACGCAGTCAAGCTCTGATACCAACGCTGTCAGGACCCCGACTCAATGCCACATAGATCTAGCATGTAACACTTCATATCACTTTGCGGCCTCACGCACGGTATTCCCACGGGTGTCGCCTTACCTTTACCCGGGACCGTTTGCGCCTTTTGGCACACGTATATGACAGTGTCGCTAGCATCCATATGATAAGGAGCCCGGGCTGACATGGCTAGTCGTAAACCCAAAGTGGCACAAACTTACAGGGACAGGCATCCATGACCCAGCATCGAACGTGTCGGTCATCAGCGAGTGAATCCAGGCTGTAGCACTGGGCTAGCAGGACTCCGATGAACCGGGCTGTAGCGGGCTAACAGGACTCCGGTATTCATCGCGTGACATTTCCCCGAAGGGCCAGACACAGGAACGAAGAAGGACACATGCCGGCCAGCCTAAGTGTTCCGGAGCAGTAGCAAGCTACCATGGCTCGGTGGAAACACTAGGAGACATTTCCCCGTAAGAGAGGCTACTAAAGATAAACAACTAGATGGTCAGATCCCACACATACCAAGCATTTCAATAACATACACACAATATGCTCGATATGTGCAACTACAACATGGCATCACAACATGACTCTACGACTTAAGTAATTTATTCAATAGGCTCCGAGGAGCGAGATATTACAAACAGGGGTCTCACGACCCAACATTCAGAGCATACAAGTCAAAGCACAAGCGGAAGCTATCATGTCTTAGTACAGACATCTATAAATGGAAAAGGCTGAGAAGCCTGACTATCTATCAGATCCTGCCGAGGGCACAAGATCGTAGCTGAGGTAACAAGCTAAACGTCGAAGCCCACGCGGAACTACTAGCGAGACCGAAGTCTCTCTGCAAAAACATAAAATAGGCAAACGTGAGTACAAATGTACCCAGCAAGACTTACATCAGAACTAACTACATATGCATCATTATCAACAAAGGGGTGGTGGGGTTTAACTGCAGCAAGCCAGCTTTGACTCGGTGGCTATCCTAAACTACGACTGCGAGTAACTCTTTTGAGGTGGCGCACACGAGTCCACATATTCACCATATCAATACACCACTATGGATCCGCTCCCGCCTCCCTACGAGAACGCCATCCATAGCACTCACGCTTATCCTGCGTATTTTAGAGTATCCACTTTCACTTGTCTATGAACTGATATAAGCAACCCAGAAGTCCTTTACCGCGGACACGGGTATTCGAATAGATGATGATAACCCTGCAGGGGTGTACTTCTTCACACACGCTCTCACCACTTACCGCCGTTTACACGACATGTACTCGGCAACCTTCAAGCGGAAGCCCAACGTGGGTGTCGGCCACGGCCTGCCTAAATACTCGAGTCTCTAGTCCAGGTTTATCGCCTATTCGGGTTCCATCCATGAGGAGATCCGGCCGGAGTTTCGCTCACAGCCCCAAACGATGTGTACAGGGTTCCGTGACACCAAACGGGTGCCTGGTTTACCCGGCCACGTGCCTACCACATCACAGCCCACCCCTACGGTCAGCGCTGCGCACGGCCTCCAGCATACTACAAACACCAGAAACTACTTGCAACTCCTGGACAGAGGACAAGGGTGATTAAGAAGCCGAGAGGGTCCATTGGTTTCGGGCCCAATGCGTGGTAGTAGCTGAATCATGGATCACAAACACAGAACTCAGTTCCTGAGGACGGCTGCAATGAGACAACCCACCATGTACTCCTACATGGCCTCTCACCGCTACCTTTACCAAATCGTGTTCACACACTTAGCTCACACACAGTAGGACATGTTCACACACCTCTGATTCATCCCCGATGAATCAGACCTGACTCAACTCTAAGCAGTAGCAGGCATGACAAGCAAGCATGAATGAGTAGGCACAACAGGGCTCAAACAACTCCTACTCATGCTAGTGGGTTTCATCTATTTACTGTGGCAATGACAGGTCATGCAAAGGATAAAGGGGTTCAGCTACCGCAGCAAGTAACAGATAAATCGGTGTTGTCCTAATGCAGTAAAAGAGAGCAGGAGCGAGAGAGTGGGATTGTATCGGAATGAACAAGGGGGTTTTGCTTGCCTGGCACTTCTGAAGATAACATTGAGTCTTCATCAGTGTCAACGATCACATCATCGGTATCACGTCTATCGAGAGGGGACAAATACCGGCAACACAGAAAGGAACACAATCAATGCAATGCACAATATGATGCATGCTCATGACATGGCAATATGAATGTGTTTTGGGCTAATGCAACTAAAACCAGATTAAATGAAGTTGGTTTGAATCCAAGATTCAAATTCAAACTCCATATGTGAATATTTAAATGCCCTTTAATTGATTTGTGCTAAACAGCAGCTATAAGTTGTTCTAACATGCATGAAAATGGTACAGATGGATTCCTTGAATTTTTCTGATAATTTTTCATATATAAATTATTTAATTTGGAGTTACAGTTAATTTTCTATGAATTTTAGAAGTTTATACAATTTTCTGGATATTCTGATTATTTTTTAAATCTAGAAAATACTTATTGCGTCAGCCCCACATCACAGTGACGTCAGCAGGGTCAACTGGGCGCCCCAGGTCAAACCTGACGTGTGGGGGCCACACGTCAGTGACACAGGAGCTAATCCCGGTCAAACCCAGCGCTGACTGGGGTTTGACCAGGGGTGGGGCCCACAGTCAGTGGCCTAGGGGGTTGGTAATAGTGGGTCATTAGCACTAATTAGGCGTGCCACGTCGGCAGTCGCCGGAGTTTCGCCGGCGACGACCCAAAACGCGGCGGAGACGCACCGGGGTGGCTCGGGTTTTGTCTATACTGCACCGTTTGGTGCGCCCTTTGGCTCTACGGGGAGCTGGCGCGATGGCGCGTCGGATGGTCGTGGTCTCCGGGCCTGGGGTGGCCGGAGTCGACGGCGGCGAGCTCGGTTGCGGCCGCCAGAGCTCGGGTGAGACACAGGCGACCACTAGGGGGCACGAGAGGGCGAGCTGCGGCAGGAAACGGGCTCGTGGAGACGTTCTGAGCACGATGGTGCACTCAGGTGGGAGCTCCAGTGGCTCTGGCCACGACGGCGACGAGGCACGGCGGCGGCGAGCTTCGGCCGTGGTGGAAGAAGGAGCTAGGGGACGAAATCAAGTGCGGGGAGTGAGGGGAAGAGAAGAGGAGCTCACGGGGAGTCGGACGAGACGCTAAGTGGGCTCGGGGACGTCCTGTCGGCGACGAATCGAACGGTGGCGATTGCCGGCCGTGGCGATGAAGATGGCGGTGATGGCGTGGCTACAGGGCACCCGGCATCGCATGCGTCGTGGTGGAGCTTCATGGGGTCGGGACGGAGCTCAGGGGTGTGGAGAGGGAGCGAGGGGGTGGCTGTGGCCGCGAGGGAGCTCGTCGGTGACGGCGGCTCCGTTCGGTCCAGGCGGGAGAGAGGGAGCAGAGGAGAGAGGGGATGCAGCGGGGGAGGAGGAGGAGCGAGGGGACACGAGGCCTCGTTGTGGCGTTGCTAGGGAGGCCGGGGGAAGCAGGAGGTGGCCAGGAAGCAGGAGGTGGCCGAGGCCTCTCTGGCGCGCGCCACGCCTCGCCGCTGTTCGTCCTCCTGGCAGAGGAGGAAGAGGACAAGGGGGAGGAGGTGGGCTGGGCCGGCTGGGCCGGTTGGTGGGCGCCAGGTGGGCTGCAGGTGAGTTAGGTAAGCTTCTGCTCTTTTTATTTTTTTCTTCTGTTTTGTTTTTATTTAATCTTTTGCCACTGTTTTGAAATAAAACAAATTCAAAAACAATGACAAAATTCCCCTGAACATTTTATTTAGCACAATGGAATTATACCAAAGCACATAAAAATCTTTCAGTTATTTGAACATATATTCAGTAATATTTGGATATAAGTTCAAATTCAAAATAGTATTGATTTAAATTCAAAGTCCCAAAATAAATCCTTTTAAAATGTTCATTATTTTTGGTTTAGATCAAAACCCTTGCCAAAAATATTAAACATCTAAGAAGAACATTTTGGAACAATGAATGAGATTTTAGGGTTTTTGCCCTTCTTTTATTTAGGGTTTTGAGGCTTCTGACTTCCTCAGTTCAAATTTTAGAATTTAAACATGATGCACACATGAAGCTAGCCTAGAGCATTACCAGAAGCTAGGGATGTGACAAAAATCCTCGCCAAAGATGAAGGCCAGGGGGCCCACACCCTGTCCACAAGGGTGGGGGGCGCGCCCCCTACCTCGTGGGCCCCCTGGTGGCTCTCCGATGCCTATCTTCTGCTATATGAAATCTATCGTTGAGAAAAAAACCAGAAGCAACCTTTCGGGACGAGACTCTGCCGCCATGAGGCGGAACTTTGGTGGAACCAATCTAGGGCTCCGGCGGAGCTGTTCTGCCGGGGACACTTCCCTCCGGGAGGGGGAAATCATCACCATCATCATCACCAACGCTCCTCTCATCGGGAGAGGGAAATCTCCATCAACATCTTCACCAACACCGTCTCATCTCCAAACCCTAGTTCATCTCTTGTATCCAATTATTGTCTCCAAGTTCGGGATTGGTGCTAGTAGGTTGCTAGTAGTGTTGATTACTCCTTGTAGTTGATGCTAGTTGGTTTATTTGGTGGAAGATCATATGTTCAGATCCTTTATGCATATTATTACCTGTTGGTGTCAAAACCGGCGGATCTCGGGTAGGGGGTCCCGAACTGTGCGTCTAGGCCGGATGGTAACAGGAGACTGGGGACACTTTGTTTTACCCAGGTTCGGGCCCTCTCGATGGAGGTAAAACCCTACTCCTGCTTAATTAATATTGACGATATGGGTAGTACAAGAGTAGATCTACCACAAGATCAAGGAGGCTAAAACCCTAGAAGCTAGCCTATGGTATGATTGTGTATGGAGTTGATTCCTGTTCTACGGACTACAACCCTCCGGTTTATATAGACACCTAATAGGGTTAGGGTTACATAGAGTCGGTTACAATTGTAGGAGATCTTTAATATCGCATCGCCAAGCTTGCCTTCCACGCCAAGGAAAGTCCCATCCGGACACGGGACGAAGTCTTCAATCTTGTATCTTCATAGTCCAGGAGTCTGGCTGAAGGTATAGTCCCGCTATCCGAACACCCCCTAATCCAGGACTCCCTTAGTAGCCCCTGAAACAGGCTTCAATGATGACGAGTCCGGCACGCAAATTGTCTTCGGCATTGCAAGGCGGGTTCCTCCTCCAAGTCCTTCATAGAAGATTGTAATCACCAAGAATAGTGTCTAGCTCTGTAAAATAAGTTTCCACATATTGCCATAGAGAATAATATTAGCACAAATCAAATCTGTTGACGTATTCTATAGTGCGCCATCACACTACAGCCAAGTCCTTTACTCAAATTGTTTTTACTTTTCCGCCTCAGCATGTTTTGCGAGGCGGTTTCCTTGGCACATCTTTTCAAAGCAGAGATCGTGTACCCTTTTTACGGGATTCTCATAAATATGGACATGAGTAACCCAATCATGCCCGTTAGCACTTTTTCTCGATTAAAGGCGAGTCCTGAACGGTTACGGGGAGGGCTCTCGGTATTCAACCTCTTATAAAGAGACCAAGGTCTTGCCCCTTTTTCAATCTCAAACGAGTTCGTCCGTCGCCTCGAGTCCCAACACCCTAGGCTTCAGGTTGCAAGCGCTTCTGACCTTCGATAATGTCCGGTTCCGACCTTCAAGGCCGATGGATGCTGACGGAGGAGGACGTGCTAAAGTTGAGGGAGGCTAAGTTCTTGAGCGCCAAAATTCCGCATAGGTTGCCTGCTCAAGGGCAAGCTATTCCCAGCCCCCAGCCGGTGAGAGCATAGTGTTCATGTCTCACTACCTTCGGGGGTTAGGCTTCCCGATGGATCCCTTCGTGAGGGGGCTGCTGTTTTATTATGGGCTGGAACTTCATGACTTAGCTCCGGAGTCCATCCTCCATATTTCCTTATTCATTGTTGTGTGCGAAGCGTTCCTCCGTGTTACCCCTCACTTTGGATTATGGCTCAAGACCTTTGGAGTGGAGTCGAAGATGATTGAGGGATGGCATGCCGAGTGCGGAGGCGCTTCCATAAGTAAGAATGCTGATGCTCCATGGCCCGAGGGCTTCTTTAAAGAGGAGCTCAGCTTGTGGCAACGAGAATGGTTCTATATCACTTCTCCAAGGAGCGCCAAGTGGACGGTGCCTCCTGCTTTTCGCTCGGGTCCCCCATCACAGCTAGCGTCATGGGTCAACAAAGGATTAGATTGGGGGTTACCCAAAGACGTGCCCCTGTTGCAGGGCCACATTAGGGATCTCTTAGAAGGAGGCCTCAACCTGGTCAAGGTGACGCAGGTCATGCTGATTCGCCGAACATTGCCCGACAAACGTGGCCCCCTTCGCCTGTGGGAGTTTAATCCAGAGGGACCACGAGTTCTCAAGAACTTCATGGGCGCAACGCCCGCAGCGATGTATAGACTGTTCTTCGGATCACAAGAGATGTGTCCAGATTTAACCAAGGACGCAGGTCTAAGCTGCAATCGCCCGGATACTCAAGTAAGCAACCTTGTGCCCGGACCTTCTATCCGTTTAATTGTCGTAAACTTGCCCCTAAAAGAGCCGTCCTTTTAAATAGGAATGGATAGCGAAGGCAAAGCTGATCAGGTGTCCGGCTCCCCTTCCTGAAACCAGGCCGGATCCCGTGCTGGTCAGGATGCCGGAAAGAATGCCTTTGGAGGGGGAGGATAAGGAAGCTATGGCCTCCTCGAAGGAGGCTGCTCCGAAGGAAGGAACCGACAATTCCTCTCCCGAGGGGAAGAAGAGAGCCGCCTCTGATGACCCGGAGACCGTGGTCTTGAAACGGGGGAGAAAATTCTCGACAGAGGGTCCGGCGTCGGGGAGTTCCACGGCCGGACTATGCCCTCAAGGGGATCAGCCCTCAAGCGAGCCGTAAGTGAAGAAAAGATTTTCCTTTTGAGAGAAATCCTTGATTTTGCACCTGGGAAGATTTAACCGAAATTTTACCTTGTAGTTCGGACCTCAGCCCTTCGCAGCAGAGCTCGTCTTCGGGGGATCTTCTTCCGGAGATGATGGAGAGCGGATCGCCTCCCCTTGCCGTGCCGCCCAGCGAGGCGGGCGACCCTGAGGTGTCGTCGCGGAGGGTTTCTCCAAATCCGGCAGGGATGGGAGGTGGCACTATGGCCCCCCGACGTTCTCCGCATTCGGCCTTTGATAGAGGCCATAGGACAAGTCCGGCACCATCTGGTGCTCGGCCAGAAGAACTAAAGATTCTGCTGGGGCGAGCTTCTATCTCAGAAGAGCACCGTGCCTTGATAGGCACGGTGGTTGAAAGGATTTCATCCGTAGAAAGCGGATTGCATGAGGCCGTCAAAAGTTTACTGACGAGTTTTTAGGTACGTTTAGATAATGTACACTTTTGTTGGTTGCGCATAAATAAGATGCGCCCTGTGTAGATAGTAGCCCCTGAGACTCTGCGTGTTGTCAAGAAATGACGGCACATAGAGGATCATAATCCCAGGTCTAAGATGTCTCCTTTGAATGTAGGTGGCGAGGTGTCCGGAATCCAGCCGGACAAATGATTTGACCGAACTAAAGCGGCAACTGGATGTGGCAGATGTCGATATCGCGCTTGTCAACAAGTGGCTTGATGAGGCTCAAGGTATGTGATTCTTCGGGCGGCATTAGGTAAGAGGAGCTTTATGCTAGTGTCTTACAATGTGTGTGTTTGACGCAGATGGTACGGCCGCCGTGGAGAATCTTAGGGCAGAACTTGTCCGGGCTAAGGAGCAAGCCATAAAAAGTGATGCGGCTGCCAAGAAGGCCCTTGAAGAGTTGAGAGCCGAACAGGCTGCTCATTGCCGAAGCAAAGAGGAGATGGCCAAGATGGCCGAGAAGCTAAAGAGCGCTGCAGACTGTTGCAAACTTCTTGAGAAAGAAGACTGGGCGAGACAGACGGACTTAGAGAAGGCCGTTGCTGATGCCAAGGATGCTCGCTCTGCGATGAGAGCTGCGAAAAAGGAGCTGCGTCAGGCCGAGTAGATTACGGCTGGAAAGCCCTTTATGCTGCGGAGGAAGGTTTGTGATCCGAAGTTTGCTCCATTGGACCGGATGTGGAGTGTGGAGGACACCTATGTGGACTTGGCAACGAGTGCTACTGATGCGACTGAACACTTTGGAAATCAGAAAGATTGCGAAGTGGAAAAGCTGTTCTGGTCGCAGTTTCATAATCCAGAGCGTCCACTGGCAGTGGATGACCGTTTGGCTCAATGGGCCGAACTGAATAGGTTGTCCGGACTCGCCATGAAGTACGTCATGGATCATCTGTGGCCGGGGAGATCGGAGCCGAAGAGTTATTTCAGCTTGGTGCAGCAATTCCTTGAAGCGGTGCCGCGTATAGATGCAATTAAAAGGTCAGCATGCATAGAGGGCGCACGGATGGCTCTTGCCCGTGTTAAGACATACTGGGCAGAAATGGAGACCAGTGTTGTTGCGTCCCGAGATTCGGACCAAAGCCGAGTACCGTCCGAGCACTATTTTCAGGAAGCTCTTGAAGGCGCTCGTGTAATAGAGACGAAGTGCCCGAAAGATCCTATGTTATGACATCATATGTAATTATAAAGTAATGTTTTGATAAACTGTAGTGGCTTTATTTTATACTTGTGCCTCCAAGTATTGTAAACACCTTCAAATCGGCCGTTTAAGATATATATATATGTATAGAATCTGAAAGATGGCAGTCGTTGGCTTCAGCCCCCACGCACATAGTGCGGGGGTGCTCGTGGAAGACGCATTCTCACACTTAACCCAACGTCTTGGTCCTACAAAGGAGGTGATAGCGCAGCGGGCCAGGCAACCGGACTATAATGCTTTAACACTTTCACTTAGCCATAGGAGTTTGAAAATGAGACTCTTTAGGTAGCTCCTTGATGGCCACTGCGCTCGTCCGAATCGGGGCATGTATGTGCCTGACCGGGCAGCGGCCCTTCGTCAAAGCGGGGGAATCCAATAGATTCCGATCGGTCATCGAGTGGCTGACCAGTCTCACGCTACATCATGACAGTCAGTTTTCGGCTTTCTCTACTGAGGTGCTCGCCCTGGCCGAACCGGGGGCAGAATCGCAGTAGTTCTCCTGGTGCTACCTTAGCCGATAGAGCGGAACATAAGGTAGCCGAACTCAGGAGCCGGGCAACGCAACATTTGACGAAAGACATGATTCGGAGCTGATGCATATAATGCCAAAACTCGCGACGCCGAACACTCCCTAAGGTGTTCGGTCTTTGTGAGTGCGGGCCAAACAACACTCTTTATTGAAAAAGCCCCTAGTGTCCAGGTACGTGCAAAAATTCTGACGTGGCCACATGCCAAGACGCCAGCCTCCTCCTTGGTTATATTAGAAAGCAAAAAACCAGGGGATGTGTAGCAACAAGAGACAGTAAAAAAAGGTTTACGTAGGGTCTTAATCTAAAAAGAATCCTTTAGAATGGGTCCCTACTGCACGTCTGCGCCTGTGTCTCCGTTGTGCCGTATCCTGGACAGGCGCCGCACGACGTTCATCTGTAAAAGAGAGGAACTGAGTTCAAAACGAGTCATGCCGAAAAAGTTTTTAAAATAAACAAAATATAAAGTAAGATATGTAAGTTTGAGCTTTATTGTCTCTCATTGTATATGCGTGGAGCCCCTTGTGCGGGGATATATGGCTTCTATGCCTGCATCAATGATGATTTTGCACTGAACTCGTCTATCCGTGTTCGTGGTCTTTTAAATGACCTATTTTGAAGGTTTTTGGCCGGTGAGGCCATTTTCCTGTGGGACTGTTAAGGCGGCCGCACTGTCCTCTGCTTGGGGAGGCGCACTTTTAGTGCTTCCCCATCAAGGAGATGATACCTCGTGGACCGGGCATCTTAAGCGTAAGAGATGCATAATGTGGTATTGCGTTAAATCGGGCGAAAGCTTCACGTCCCAGTAGTGCTTGATAGCGACTTGAGAACAGGACGACGTGGAAGGTCAGTTTTTTGCAGCGGAGGTTATCGGCAGAGCCGAATGCGACTGTGAGCCGGAGAAAACCCATACAACGGGTATCCGGACCAGGTGTTACCCCTTGAATAGAGGTTTTGCTGCGGCGGATTCTTGCTGGGTTTATCCCCATGTGCCGTATTGTATCCTGATATATCAGGTTTAGTCCGCTGCCACCGTCCATGAGGACATTTGAAAACTTGAGTCCGCCAATTTTTGGATCGAGTATCAAGGCAGTCCATCCTACATTCTTGATATCCCTAGAATAATCTAGCTGATCGAAAGTGATCGGTTTTGACAACCAATGGCACGATCCTTTGGGGACGGGCCATGTGGTGCGTACCTTTACGGGCACCGCACGT
Organism: Triticum aestivum; assembly: GCF_018294505.1. Classification (NCBI taxonomy): domain Eukaryota; kingdom Viridiplantae; phylum Streptophyta; class Magnoliopsida; order Poales; family Poaceae; genus Triticum; species Triticum aestivum. The sequence goes on along the minus strand of NC_057809.1, from coordinate 533,295,219 downwards.
TTTGTTATGTGAAGTGAGTTCACAGTTTTTACTTCTTGTGGGAAGTTCTTTTGTTTCCTGGAGCTCTGCTGTTGGGGTTCGTCCTTGTCTTCGCTTGGTGTGTCGAGCCCCTTGTGTTCGGCATTGAGTTTGCTGGATTGTTTGAAGACCCAACAGTCTCTATGGGTATGGTTAGCAGGCTTCCCAGGGGTACTGTGTATCTGACATATTCTGTCTAGGATTTTATTTAGGTTTGATGGATCGTCCCTGTTATCCTGGGGGGCGATTTTCCTGATTTTGTCGTGAGCCTTTGAATCCGGCGTTGACTGTCATGCTCTTCGGACTTTTGTCTTTAGTCCAACGACGGTCCTTGTTGCGTTGCGGTCTTCCGTTTCCATCTCTGGTTTCGGGTGTACTTGGGTCGCTGGGGCCGCATCTTACCAACCAGCTGTCCTCTCCTGCACAAAAGCGGGTCATGCGGCTTGTTAGTGCGGCCATTGTTCTTGGCTTTTCTTGGCCGAGGTGTCTGGCGAGCCATTCATCTCGGACATTGTGCCTGAAAGCTGCTAAGGCTTCAAAGTCCGGACAGTCGACTATCTGATTCTTTTTAGTAAGGAATCTGTTCCAGAACTGCTGAGCTGATTCTCCGGGTTGTTGATTTATGTGACTAAGATCATCTGCATCCGGAGGGCGGACATAGGTCCCTTGAAAGTTTGCTCGGAAAGCGTCCTCGAGCTCTTCCCAGCTTCCAATTGAGTTTTCGGGAAGGCTTTTAAGCCAATGCCGGGCTAGCCCTTTAAGCTTGAGGGGTAGATATTTTATGGCGTGGAGATCATCTCCTCTGGCCATGTGTATGTGGAGGTTGTAATCCTCGATCCGGACTCCCGGGTCTGTTGTTCCACTGTATGCCTCTATGTTTACGGGTTTGAATCCTTTTGGGAATTCGTAGTCCAGGACCTCATCGGTGAAACATAGGGGATGTGCAGCACCCCTGTATTTGGGTATGCCGGACTCTGATGACGGCTTTATAGCATTGCTTACAAGAGCTTGCTTTCTTGGCCCATAAATGGACCTGACTGAGCCGTGATGCGAATCCTTAAATGGGTTGCATGCCGATCTAAGTGCGGCGCCGTTTGCCGCTTTGTGAGGTCGTCTATCCGACCGTGTGGCTTCTTCATTTTTTGAATGCGAGGGTTCTGAGGCCTCTTCGTCAAATTCAGGCAGTAGCTTTCTTTTCGGATAACTTTTAGTGCGGCGACTGTCGCCGTACTTATCTCTGGTATTGATTACCTTGCTCCATCTGATCCGGAGTGCATCTTCCGCTGTTTTTAGCTTCCGCTTCTACTTTTTTGGGCTGCGTGCAGTTGCAACAAGCCTGCGTTTAAAACGCTCTTGCTCGGCGGGGTCTGATGGTATGGCGAATTTGTCGTCTTCGAGGCTTGCCTCGTCTTCGGGGGGAGGCGTGCGGTTATCGTCCTCGACCTCTCGGTCTACCGCTCTTTCCTGAGGGCTGGCTTCTCCATTTTCCTGTGCCGAATTTTGCTGAGGTTGGTGTTCTTCGGGGCTATCCGGGGTAGTATTATCTCCCGTGCCGGAATCACCGTTTGTGTTTTGGCAGGATTTAGAGCGACGCCGCTGACGCCGGCGCTTTTTCTGTTTCTTGGGGGCATTGTCCCCCATTGTTCCATCGCCATCTCCATCTTTGGGAGTATCCACCATATATATGTCATATGACGAGGTGGCCTTCCAGCGCCCTATAGGTGCTGGTTCTTGTTCGTCTCCTATATCATCGTCCATGTCGTCGATGTCCTCGGAGCCGAAGTCAAGTATGTCGGTTAAATCGTCGACAGTGGCTACAAGGTGGGTGGTGGGTGGGTTTTGAATTTCCTCACCGTCCGTATCCCACCCTTGCTGACCGTAGTCCGGCCAGGGCTCTCCTGATAAAGAGAGAGACTTAAGAGAATTCAGGATATCGCCAAAAGGTGAATGCTGAAAGATGTCCGTTGCGGTGAACTCCATTACCGGCGCCCAATCGGATTCGATTGGCAGGGGCGCGGGGGGCTCGGGGTTCAGAGAGGAATCCGGCTCCTTGGAGTCACGGGCCAAGCGGAGTGCGGGGCTGGAGTTCGGCTTGATCGCAGATCGCAGCCCCTGAGGCAGCGTCCAACCGCTGAGCCTCGATCGGTGTAGTAGGTTCCGAATCAATGGCCGAAACCGATGCGTGTGCGGCCTTCAAAGCGCTGTTCGGCGGCAGAGCTATATCATGCCCATCGAGACAGTGTGGCGCGCTCGGCTGTGGCTCGAATCTGTCGAAGATCAAGTCTTCGCGGATGTAAGCCGTGTAGTTTAGGCTTCTAAACCTGACCTGATGGCCAGGGGCGTAGCTTTCGATCTGCTCAAGGTGGCGAAGCGAGTTGGCCCGCAGTGCGAAGCCGCCGAACAGGAGACTGGGGATGAAGGAAATATGCCCTAGAGGCAATAATAAAGTTATTTTTTATTTCCTTATATCATGATAAAAGTTTATTATTCATGCTAGAATTGTATTAACCGGAAACATAATACATGTGTGAATACATAGACAAACAGAGTGTCACTAGTATGCCTCTACTTGACTAGCTCGTTAATCAAAGATGGTTATGTTTCCTAACCATTGACAAAGAGTTGTCATTTGATTAACATGATCACATCATTAGTTGAATGATCTGATTGACATGACCCATTCCATTAGCTTAGCACCCGATCGTTTAGTATGTTGCTATTGCTTTCTTCATGACTTATACATGTTCCTATGACTATGAGATTATGTAACTCCCGTGTGCCGGAGGAACACTTTGTGTGCTACCAAACATCACAACGTAACTGGGTGATTATAAAGGTGCTCTACAGGTGTCTCCAAAGGTACATGTTGGGTTGACGTATTTCGAGATTAGGATTTGTCACTCCGATCATCGGAGAGGTATCTCTGGGCCCTCTCGGTAATGCACATCACTTAAGCCTTGCAAGCAATGCAACTAATGAGTTATTTGCGAGATGATGTATTACAGAACGAGTAAAGAGACTTGCCGGTAACGAGATTGAACTAGGTATTGGATACCGACGATCGAATCTCGGGCAAGTAACATACCGATGACAAAGGGAACAACGTATGTTGTTATGCGGTCTGACCGATAAAGATCTTCGTAGAATATGTAGGAGCCAATATGGGCATCCAGGTCCCGCTATTGGTTATTGACCGGAGACATGTCTCGGTCATGTCTACATTGTTCTCGAACCCGTAGGGTCCGCACGCTTAAGGTTTCGATGACAGTTATATTATGAGTTTATACGTTCTGATGTACCGAAGGTTGTTCGGAGTCCCGGATGTGATCATGTACATGACGAGGAGTCTCGAAATGGTCGAGACATAAAGATTGATATATTGGAAGCCTATGTTTGGATATCGGAAGTGTTACGGGTGAAATCGGGATTTTACCGGAGTACAGGAAGGTTACCGGAACCCCCCGGGAGCTATATGGGCCTTAGTGGGCCTTAGTGGAAAAGAGAAGAGGCAGCCTGAGATGGGCCGCGCGCCCCTCCCCTCCCTTGGTCCGAATAGGACAAGGAGAGGGGGCCGGCCCCCTTTCTCTTCCCCCCCCCCTCCGCGAATCCTATTCCAACTAGGATTGGGGGGGGGGGATCCTACTCCCAGAGGGAGTAGGACTCCTCCTGGCGCGCCTCTCCTAGGCCGGCCGCACCCCCCACCTTGAGCCTTTATATACGGAGGCAGGGGCACCCCAAAGGAACACAACTTGATCCATGTGATCATATTCTTAGCAGTGTGCGGCGCCCCCTGCCACCATAGTCCTCGATAATATTGTAACGGTGCTTAGGCGAAGCCCTACGACAGTAGTACATCAAGATCATCACCACGCCGTCGTGCTGACGGAACTCTTCCCCAACACTTTGCTGGATCGGAGTCCGGGGATCGTCATCGAGCTGAACGTGTGCTAGAACTCGGAGGTGCCGTAGTTTCGGTGCTTGATCAGTCGGGCCGTGGAAACGTACGACTACATCAACCAAACGCTTCTGTTGTCGATCTACAAGGGTACGTAGATCACACTCTCCCCTCTCGTTGCTATGCATCACCATGATCTTGCGTGTGCGTAGGAAAATTTTGAAATTACTACGTTCCCCAACATTGGCATCCGAGCCTAAGTTTTATATGTTGATGTTATATGCACGAGTAGAACACAAGTGAGTTGTGGGCGATATAAGTCATACTGCTTACCAGCATGTCATACTTTGGTTCGGCGGTATTGTTGGACGAAGCGGCCCGGACCGACATTACGCGTACGCTTACGCGAGACCGGTTCTCCCGACGTGCTTTGCACATAGGTGGCTTGCGGGTGACAGTTTCTCCAACTTTAGTTGAACCGAGTGTGGCTACGCCTGGTCCTTGCGAAGGTTAAAACAGCACCAACTTGACAAACTATCGTTGTGGTTTTGATGCGTAGGTAAGATTGGTTCTTGCTTAAGCCCGTAGCAGCCACGTAAAACTTGCAACAACAAAGTAGAGGACGTCTAACTTGTTTTTGCAGGGCATGTTGTGATGTGATATGGTCAAGACATGATGCTAAATTTTATTGTATGAGATGATCATGTTTTGTAACCGAGTTATCGGCAACTGGCAGGAGCCATATGGTTGTCGCTTTATTGTATGCAACTTAATCGCGCTGTAATGCTTTACTTTATCACTAAGCGGTAGCGATAGTCGTGGGAGCATAAGATTGGTGAGACGACAATGATGCTACGATGGAGATCAAGGTGTCGCGCCGGTGACGATGGTGATCACGACGGTGCTTCGAAGATGGAGATCACAAGCACAAGATGATGATGGCCATATCATATCACTTATATTGATTGCATGTGATGTTTATCTTTTATGCATCTTATCTTGCTTTGATTGACGATAGCATTATAAGATGATCTCTCACTAATTATCAAGAAGTGTTCTCCCTGAGTATGCAGCGTTGCAAAAGTTCTTCGTGCTGAGACACCACGTGATGATCGGGTGTGATAGGCTCTACGTTCAAATACAACGGGTGCAAAACAGTTGCACACGCGGAATACTCAGGTTATACTTGACGAGCCAAGCATATACAGATATGGCCTGGAACACGGAGACCGAAAGGTCGAGCGTGAATCATATAGTAGATATGATCAACATAGTGATGTTCACCAATGAAACTGCTCCATCTCACGTGATGATCGGACATGGTTTAGTTGATTTGGATCACGTGATCACTTAGAGGATTAGAGGGATGTCTATCTAAGTGGGAGTTCTTAAGTAATATGATTAATTGAACTTAAATTTATCATGAACTTAGTCCTGGTAGTATTTTGCAAATTATGTTGTAGATCAATAGCTCGCGTTGTTGCTTCCCTGTGTTTATTTTGATATGTTCCTAGAGAAAATTGTGTTGAAAGATGTTAGTAGCAATGATGCGGATTGGATCCGTGATCTGAGGTTTATCCTCATTGCTGCACAGAAGAATTATGTCCTTGATGCACCGCTAGGTGACAGACCTATTGCAGGAGCAGATGCAGACGTTATGAACATTTGGCTAGCTCAATATGATGACTACTTGATAGTTTAGTGCACCATGCTTAACGGCTTAGAATCGGGACTTCAAAGACATTTTGAACGTCATGGACCATATGAGATGTTCCAGGAGTTGAAGTTAATATTTCAAGCAAATACCCGAGTTGAGAGATATGAAGTCTCCAACAAGTTCTATAGCTAAAAGATGGAGGAGAATCGCTCAACTAGTGAGCATGTGCTCAGATTGTCTGGGTACTACAATCGCTTAAATCAAGTGGGAGTTAATCTTCCAGATAAGATAGTGATTGACAAAATTCTCTAGTCACCATCACCAAGTTAGTAGAACTTCGTGATGAACTATAATATGCAAGGGATAACGGAAACAACTCCCAAGCTCTTCGTGATGTTGAAATCAACGAAGGTAGAAATCAAGAAAAACATCAAGTGTTGATGGTAGACAAGACCACTAGTTTCAATAAAAGGGCAAAGGGAAGAAGGGGAACTTCAAGAAGAACGGCAAGCAAGTTGCTGCTCAAGTGAAGAAGCCCAAGTCTGGTCCTAAGCCTGAGACTAAGTGCTTCTACTGCAAAGGGACTAGTCACTGGAAGCGGAACTGCCCCAAGTATTTGGCGGATAAGAAGGATGGCAAAGTGAACAAAGGTATATTTGATATACAGGCTATTAATGTGTATTTTACTAGTGTTCGTAGCAACCCCTCAGTATTTGATACTAGTTCAGTTGCTAAGAGTAGTAACTCGAAATGGGAGTTGCAGAATGAACAGAAACTAGTTAAGGGTGAAGTGACGATGTGTGCTGGAAGTAGTTCCAAGATTGATATGATCATCATCGCACACTACCTATACTTTCGGGATTAGCGTTGAACCTAAATAAGTGTTATTTAGTGTTTGCGTTGAGCATGAATATGATTTGATCATGTTTATTGCAATACAGCTATTCATTTAAGTTAGAGAGTAATTGTTGTTCTGTTTACATGAATAAAACCTTATATGGTTACACACCCAATGAAAATGGTTCATTGGATCTCGATCATAGTGATACACATATTCATAATATTAAAGACAAAAGATGCAAAGTTAATAATGATAGTGCAACTTATTTGTGGCATTGCCGTTTAGGTCATATTTCTGTAAAGCGCATGAAGAAACTCCATGCTGATGGGATTTTAGAATCACATGATTATGAATCACTTGATGCTTGCGAACCATGCCTTATGGGCAAGATGACTAAGACTCCGTTCTCCGGAACAATGGAGCGAGCAACTGACTTATTGGAAATAATACATACTGATGTATGCGATCCGATGAGTGTTAAGGCTCGTGGCGGGTATCGTTATTTTCTGACCTTCACAGATGATTTGAGCAGATATGGGTATATCTACTTGATGAAACATAAGTCTGAAACATTTGAAAAGCTCAAAGAATTTCAGAGTGAAGTGGAAAATCATCGTAACAAGAAAATAAAGTTTCTACGATCTGATCGTGGAGACAAATATTTGAGTTACAAGTTTGGTCTTCAATTAAAACAATATGGAATAGTTTCACAAATTCGTGCCACCTGGAACACCACAGCATAATGGTGTGTCTGAACGTCATAATCGTACTTTATTGGATATAGTACAATCTATGATGTTTCTTACCGATTTACCACTATAGTTTTTGGGGTTATGCATTAAAGACAGCTGCATTCACGTTAAAAAGGGGCACCATCTAAGTCCGTTGAGACGACACAATCTGAACTGTGGTTTGGCAAGAAACCAAAGTTGTCGTTTCTTAAAGTTTGGGATTGTGATGCTTATATGAAAAAGTTTCATCCTCATAAGCTCAAACCCAAATCGGAGAAATATGTCTGCATAGGATACCCAAAGGAGACTGTTGGGTACACCTTATATCACATATCCGAAGGCAAGACATTCGTTGCTAAGAATGGATCCTTTCTAGAGAAGGGGTTTTCTCTCGAATGAAGTGAGTGGGAGGAAAGTAGAAACTTGATAAGGTAATTGTACCTTCTCCCTTATTCGAAAGTAGTTCATCACAGAAATCTGTTCTTGTGACTACTACACCAATTAGTGAGGAAGCTAATGATGATGATCATGTAACTTCAGATCAAGTTACTACCGAATCTCGTAGGTAAACCAGAGTGAGATCCGCACCACAGTGGTACGGTAATCCTGTTCTGGAAGTCATGTTACTAGACCATGACGAACTTGCGAACTATGAGGAAGTGATCATGAGCCCAGATTCCGGGAAATGGCTTGAGGCCATGAAATCTGAGATGGGATCCATGTATGAGAACAAAGTATGGACTTTGGTTGACTTGCCCGATGATCGGCAAGCCATAGAAAATAAATGGATCTTCAAGAGAAAGACGGACGCTAATAGTAGTGTTACTATCTACAAAGCTAGACTTGTCAAAAAAGGTTTTTGACAAAGTTCAAGGTGTTGACTATGATGAGATTTTCTCACTTGTACCGATGCTTAAAGTCTGTCCGAATCATGTTAGCAATTGCTGAATTTTATGAAATCTGGCAAATGGATAATAAAACTGCAATCCTTAATGGATTTCTTAAAGAAGAGTTGTATATGATGCAACCAGAAGGTTTTGTCAATCCTAAAGGTGCTAACAAAATATGTAAGCTCCAGCGATCCATCTATGGACTGGTGCAAGCATCTCGGAGTTGGAATACACGCTTTGATAAGTTGATCAAAGCATATAGTTTTATACAGACATGTGGTGAAGCCTGTATTTACAAGAAAGTGAGTGGGAGCACTACAACATTTCTGATAAGTATATGTAAATGACATATTGTTGATCGGAAATAATTATTCTACAAAGCATAAAGGAGTGTTTGAAAGAAGTTTTTTGAAGAAGGACCTCGGTGAAGCTCCTTACATATTGCGCATCAAGATCTATAGAGATAGATCAAAATGCTTGATAAGTTTTTTCAATGAGTACATACCTTGACAAGATTTTGAAGTAGTTCAAAATGGAACAGTCAAAGAAAGAGTTCTTGCCTGTGTTGCAAGGTGTGAAGTTGAGTAAGACTCAAAACCCGACCAAGGCAGAAGATAGAGAGAGAATGAAAGTCATTCCCTATGCCTCAGCCATAAGTTCTATAAAATATGCCATGCTGCGTACCAGATCTATTGTATACCCTACACTGATTTTGGCAAGGGAGTACAATAGTGATCTAGGAGTAGATCACTGGACAGCGGTCAAAATTATCCTTAGTGGAATAAGGATACGTTTCTCGATTATGGAGGTGACAAAAGGTTCGTCGTAAAAGGGTTACGTTGATACAAGTTTTGGCACTGATCCGGATGACTCTTAGTCTTCATCTGGATACATATTGAAAGTGGGAGCAATTAGCTAAAGTAGCTCCGTGCAGAGCATTGTAGACATAGAAAAATTGCAGAATACTTACGGATCTGAATATGGCAGACCCGTTGACTAAACTTCTCTCACAGGCAAAACATGATCACACCTCAGTACTCTTTGGGTGTTAATCACATAGCAATGTGAACTAGATTACTGACTCTAGTAAACCCTTTGGGTGTTGGTCACATATCGATGTGAACTATGGGTGTTAACCACATAAAGATGTGAACTATTGATGTTAGATCACATGGCGATGTGAACTAGATTATTGACTCTAGTGCAAGTGGGAGACTAAAGGAAATATGCCCTAGAGGCAATAATAAAGTTATTATTTATTTCCTTATATCATGATAAAAGTTTATTATTCATGCTAGAATTGTATTAACCGGAAACATAATACATGTGTGAATACATAGACAAACAGAGTGTCACTAGTATGCCTCTACTTGACTAGCTCGTTAATCAAAGATGGTCATGTTTCCTAACCATTGACAAAGAGTTGTCATTTGATTAACGGGATCACATCATTAGTTGAATGATCTGATTGACATGACCCATTCCATTAGCTTAACACCCGATCGTTTAGTATGTTGCTATTGCTTTCTTCATGACTTATACATGTTCCTATGACTATGAGATTATGTAACTCCCGTGTGCCGGAGGAACACTTTGTGTGCTACCAAATGTCACAACGTAACTGGGTGATTATAAAGGTGCTCTACAGGTGTCTCCAAAGGTACATGTTGGGTTGACGTATTTCGAGATTAGGATTTGTCACTCCGATCGTCGGAGAGGTATCTCTGGGCCCTCTCGGTAATGCACATCACTTAAGCCTTGCAAGCAATGCAACTAATGAGTTAGTTGCGAGATGATGTATTACAGAACGAGTAAAGAGACTTGCCGGTAATGAGATTGAACTAGGTATTGGATACCGACGATCGAATCTCGGGCAAGTAACATACCGATGACAAAGGGAACAATGTATGTTGTTATGCGGTCTGACCGATAAAGATCTTCGTAGAATATGTAGGAGCCAATATGGGCATCCAGGTCCCGCTATTGGTTATTGACCGGAGACATGTCTCGGTCATGTCTACATTGTTCTCGAACCCGTAGGGTCCGCACGCTTAAGGTTTCGATGACAGTTATATTATGAGTTTATACGTTCTGATGTACCGAAGGTTGTTCGGAGTCCCGGATGTGATCACGGACATGACGAGGAGTCTCGAAATGGTCGAGACATAAAGATTGATATATTGGAAGCCTATGTTTGGATATCGGAAGTGTTCCGGGTGAAATCGGGATTTTACCGGAGTACCGGGAGGTTACCGGAACCCCCCGGGAGCTATATGGGCCTTAGTGGGCCTTAGTGGAAAAGAGAAGAGGCAGCCTGAGATGGGCCGCGCGCCCCTCCCCTCCCTTGGTCCGAATAGGACAAGGAGAGGGGGCCGGCCCCCTTTCTCTTTTCCTCCCTCCGCGAATCCTATTCCAACTAGGATTGGGGGGGGGGAATCCTACTCCCAGAGGGAGTAGGACTCCTCCTGGCGCGCCTCTCCTAGGCCGGCCGCACCCCCACCTTGAGCCTTTATATACGGAGGCAGGGGCACCCCAGAGGAACACAAGTTGATCCACGTGATCATATTCTTAGCCGTGTGCGGCGCCCCCTGCCACCATAGTCCTTGATAATATTGTAACGGTGCTTAGGCGAAACCCTGCGATAGTAGTACATCAAGATCGTCACCACGCCGTCGTGCTGACGGAACTCTTCCCCGACACTTTGCTGGATCGGAGTCCGGGGATCGTCATCGAGCTGAACGTGTGCTAGAACTCGGAGGTGTCGTAGTTTCGGTGCTTGATCGATCGGGCCGTGGAGACGTACGACTACATCAACCAAACACTTCCGTTGTCGATCTACAAGGGTACGTAGATCACACTCTCCCCTCTCGTTGCTATGCATCACCATGATCTTGCGTGTGCGTAGGAAAATTTTGAAATTACTACGTTCCCCAACAGGGGACACTTTGTTTTACCCAGGTTCGAGCCCTCTCGATGGAGGTAAAACCCTACTCCTGCTTGATTAATATTGACGATATGGGTAGTACAAGAGTAGATCTACCACGAGATCAAGGAGGCTAAAACCCTAGAAGCTAGCCTATGGTATGATTGTGTATGGAGTTGATTCCTGTTCTACAGACTACAACCCTCCGGTTTATATAGACACCGGATAGGGTTAGGGTTACACAGAGTCGATTACAATGGTAGGAAATCTTGAATATCGCATCGCCAAGCTTGCCTTCCACGCCAAGGAAAGTCCCATCCGGACACGGGACGAAGTCTTCAATCTTGTATCTTCATAGTCCAGGAGTCCGGCTGAAGGTATAGTCCGGCTATCCGAACACCCCCTAATCCAGGACTCCCTCATTACCCCTCTGATTATGAACATGATTATGCTTCGTGAGTAGTTACGTTTGTTCCTGAGGACATGGGAGAAGTCTTGCTATTAGTAGTCATGTGAATTTGGTATTCGCTCGATATTTTGATGAGATGTATGTTGTCTAGCATCTAGTGGTGTTATGTGAACGTCGACTACATAACACTTCACCATTATTTGGGCCTAGAGGAAGGCATTGGGAAGTAATAAGTAGATGATGGGTTGCTAGAGTGACAGAAGCTTAAACCCTAGTTTATGCGTTGCTTCGTAAGGGGCTGATTTGGATCCATATGTTTCATGCTATGGTTAGGTTTACCTTAATACTTTTGTTGTAGTTGCGGATGCTTGCAATAGAGGTTAATCATAAGTGGGATGCTTGTTCAAGTAAGAACAGCACCCAAGCACCGGTCCACCCACATATCAAATTATCAAAGTACCGAACGCGAATCATATGAACGTGATGAAAACTAGCTTGACGATATTCCCATGTGTCCTCGGGAGCGCTTTTCCTTATATAAGAGTTTGTCCAGGCTTGTCCTTTGCTACAAAAAGGATTGGGCCATCTTGTTGCACTTTATTTACTTTTGTTACTTGTTGCTCGTTACAAATTATCCTATCACAAAACTATCTATTACCACTTGTTTCAATACTTGCAGAGAATACCTTGCTGAAAACCGCTTATCATTTCCTTCCGCTCCTCGTTGGGTTCGACACTCTTACTTATCGAAAGGACTATGATAGATCCCCTATACTTGTGGGTCATCATGTGTGTGGGGGGAGGGGGCTCGGGGGAGGGGTAGACAGAGTCCTAACTATAGATGTAGAACGACTCGTATATGTGTTGAGAAGGAGAGACCCAGCTATGTCTTGAGGGAGATCGGTCGACATCCATACATAACTAAAGGATGGGAAATATGATGGGACAGAGAGAGAGAGGAGAGAGAGAGGGAGGGAGAGGGAGGGAGAGGGGTAGAGTGCTGGATGGGTGATGGAGTTGCTTCTCAAAGATGGTGGGAGAGGCCTACTAGACAAACTGAGGGTGGAACTGCAATATTATCAATAAGAGTGGGGATGTGTTTCTTTGTGTGCCTGTGCATGATAGATCTGTCGGGACGCATCCATGGATGATGAAGGGGAACCATATGTTTGGTAAGCAAACCTAACTAGATCGGTAGATCAATTATTGTTTGTCGGAGGAAGGGAGAGACACAACTAATGAGGTAGATCGATTCACGTGTGGGTAAAAACGAGTTATAAGGACCTAGCTAGCTATATGTATAGCGAGAGATCGGTCAGTGTACGTCCATTTGTTAGAGGCAAATAAGGCCCAGCGAGATGGATAGACAGAGAGAATGGAGCTAGGAGGTGGTGCGAGAGGCCCAACTACTAGCTAGATAGGGGGAGGAGTGTGCGGTTGTGAGATCGATGAAAAGAGGGGTGAGAGTTTACACGTGTGTCTGACCGTATGAGAGACACGAGGCAAGGACACATAAAGGAGGAGATTGAAGATGTGTGTGTGTGTATGTTGTAGGCAGGCATCGCTGGAGAGGTTTATCGATCGGTGTGTGTCGGAAAGGAGTTGTGGAGACTCTGGGAGAACGACCTAATGAAAAAAATGAATGTGCCCGGTAGATAGAATGCCGAGGGAGGGGGAGGACGAGGAGGGCGTGTGCATGCACGAGAGAAAGTTAGTGGTAGCTACAAAGGTTAGAGGATTGTGTGGGTGTAAGAGACTAACAAAGATCATAATTTGATATGAAAGCAGATTCATATATTTGAATAGGAGATCATAGTGTTTTAAACATTGCATGCATGAATATAGCGGTGATACACGTGTTGTGCACATGTTATACCATAATGTGATAATGCATGGCGTTTGCAACTCACAGCTAAATGCCGAACAATCTAAACCATACTATACATCAAACAATCTCACATTTTATTTGAATTTGTGATAATGTGTGGCGTTTGCACCTTAAAACTAAATATCGAACAATCTAAACAATACTATATATCGAACATTCTCACATTTTATTTGAATTTGTGGTAATGTGTGGTGTTTGCAACTCACATCTAAATACTTGTAGGCGTAGGGGGCGGGGCACCATACATAATGTGATAAACACATTATACATATGAGACATGGTTTAGATTATGAAGATCTAGCTAGAGCTAGAAATGTAATGTGATTTGAAATCAAAATAAAGTGGATTCAAAAAATCTAGTTCGAGTTCATATAGTACACATAGTTCATATGTGACTCGAGACTAATCATGTGGTGTGATGTGAAGATAATACACAAACGATGGTTTAACTTGACAATAATGATGATTGTAGATCTTATGAAAACAGAGAAACGAATTCAAATGCTTTGACTTCACAACAATCATTACTGTAGATCTTATTCAAATAGAGAAATGAATTCAAATTTAGTTCATATTGAAGCGGTAGTATACACATTTGGAATGCACTAAAACGTTCATTTGAGTAGTAGGTTGCATGCATTATACATGTAGCGAAATATTTTAATTGAACATAACATGAATTCAAAGTTTTGAATGACATTTGTAGTGCGCATTGATTTGGTACAGTACACGTTAGGCTTGTCCGGAAATTTCAACCCGCGCCTTGTTAGCCCAAAATATTTAAGATATATCTTTGTCTCGTTGTGCTCCAACAACTCCCTCCATCTCAACCCGCGCCTTGCTATTCCGAAATTACAACGCGCGCAAAAACTCCCACCTCCTGTGAAATCCCGACACGCGTCTCTAAGCCATGGTTCCCCACTCCCATCCCATCCGCCCACCCATTCGTACACCGAGGCCGCGAAAACCCGCAACGAAACCCCACACCCTGCTCCGTCCGCCAACCAGCCGGAGCCTCTTCCCCGATGACGTCGTCCACAGCAACACCTCGATGTCCCTCATCCACCGTACCGGATGAGGATCCGTCGTCGATCTCATCATCCCGCCGGTTCAGCCACCTCATCCTCCACCTACAAGGAGCTTCCCCGCTGTTCCCCTCGTCTTTCACGCCACCTCCATTCCCACACCACCGTCTTCACCTGCACCACCAGAAGAGCATCGTCATCACTATTTCCTCGGATGAAGATGCGGCCTAATCGGCGCCACAAAAGAGGTTGTACACTAATCGCCGCATTTTCTTCTTGATTCGATCTCACGGTGCTGCCCGTGCTCGGTCCCGAGCCGACACGGCGCGGCTCCATCCACGGCGGCATCGCCGGCCACTTCCTCCACGGTGTCGCTCCCTCGGTGGCGATGTCCACATCAGTAGGAGCTGCTGCTGCTTTAGCTCTCGCTCGCGCTGCTGCTCTGCTCTTGCTCTCGGTCCCCTGTGTAACACCCCAGATATAACTTTCCTAATTTGTACTTCAACTCTTGCCGTTTCCGGCGTTAAGTTATTTTATTTTCTTAGGTTCGGGTTTTTGTCTCCGTGTGTTGTTGTCGTTGTCATGCATCTCATATCATGTCATCATGTGCATTGCATTTGCATACGTGTTTGTCTCATGCATTCGAGCATTTTCCCGTTGTCCATTTTGCATTCCGACGCTTCGTTCTCCTCCGGTGGTCATTTCTACCTTTCTTTTGTGTGTGGGGATTCAACATTTCCGGATTGGATCGAGACTTGCCAAGCGGCCTTGGTTTACTACCGGTAGACCGCCTGTCAAGTTTCATATCATTTGGACTTCGTTTGATACTCCAATGGTTAACCGAGGGACCGAAAAGGCCTCGCGTTTGTTGCAGCCCAACACCCCTCCAATTTGGCCCAAAACCCACCTAACTCTGCTCCATCATCTAGAGCGTTCGATCACGATCGTGTGGCCGAAAACCGCACCTCATTTGGACTCTCCTAGCTCCCTCTATGCCTATTTAAAGTCCCCTCCCAAAAATTCCGGATCCAACCACCCTAACCCTAGCCCCGCTCCTCTCCGCGCGGGCGGACATGTCCGCCGCCGCTGGACGCTTCACCGCCATCCACTCCTGTCGCGACACGTGTCGCCGCCGCCTCCACCAACCGCGCCAGCATGGAGAGCCCACGTGCGGCCCTCCCGGCGCGGCTTCCCCGCGCCGCCCTTCGTCTCCGCCCCGCCGCCAGGGCCTCCGCGCCCTTGAGCGCCACCGCATGCCGCCTCAAGCGCCGGCCGCCTCCGCCGCCCGCCAGCTCGTTGCCAGCGCCGACCCCGCCGCCTTGCCTGGCCGCGCCAAGGCCGCCGGAGCAGCTCCGCCTCGCCGCGCCTCCATCCCGACGCCCTCTCCGACCCCCCTCACTCCGGCGACCCTCTCTCCGGCGAGAACCACGACTCCGGCTGGCCATCCTCGGGTCGTGCACGCCGCCATCTACAGTGCTGCTACAGTGCAGATCTCAGATCTAATTCGTCTCGGTTGACTTTTTGCCCCGAAACCCTAGTCCATATGCCCTTCTCATTCATGCTATATCGTTACATCCGTAGCTCCGATTCATGCATATAGCATATTAAAATGTTCATCTCAAAGAGCACATCATTTCATTCCATTGCATCATTGTCATTTGAGTTCATCTTGATGCTCGAAATGCTGTTAGAAGAGGGCTACTTGGGATAATTGTCAGATCTGCTGCTTCATTTAGGTTTTTGTCATTTTTGCAATGATTAATGTGTGCATGATATGCCCTAATGCTCTACGTATGTTTTGTTAAGGGTTTTGTCATCTTTCCAGAGGTGCAACCCATGTATTTTTGTGATGTGTGTGGTGACTAGTGCAAGCTTGCAAAGTGGTGCACTTGCTAATTCTGTTTTCAGGGACTTAGCAATTCCACCAAGTCCTTGAGCTGTTTATCTCATGATGCCATATGTTCATGTTGTTTCCTAGAGATCTGTGACTCTTTTGAGGATGATCAGTAAGGGAGTTTTGTAAATATTGTAGTTCTCTATCCATCCATGTCTTTGTTTGCAATTATGGAGCAACCTAGCTGGAGTCAATCGAGCTCTACTTTTGCTACTTTGTGAATCTGGGCAGATTGTCAACTTGTTTGCAATTTTGCCGATGATGTTGTAGTTGATCCGTGCATGCCATGCTATTGTTCTTGCCATTTCTAGCTTGCATTTTGTGTGTTCTCAATGGGTGTATGCTTACCTTGTTATGACTTGTACCGTAGTGAGTGCATCGAGCTCGTAAACATGCCTACTTGAGTTATGTTTCAGCATGCTCCAGTTTTCACCAAGTCTGTGATCTGATTATGTTTTTGCTATGTTCGCATGCTTGCAATTCCATTTTCTGATCCCTTTTGGCTCAAGGTCACTAAGGGACCTTTGTTAAGCTCTTTGAGTAGCTCCATGCCATGCTTTACTTTGCCATGTTTAGGTCCTATAGCATGTAGTTTTGTTGCTCCGAAGAGTGCTACCTGATCTGAAATTCCAGACAAGTGTTAATTTCACCAAGTCTGAGATTTGTTTGCCATATGCATTTTTGCCATGCTTGTTTGAACCTGTTAATGGATGAATTGGTTGTAGCTTAGTGCTAGACTTTTGTTAAGCATCTTGAATGCATCCCTGCCATGTATTTTGTTGTCATGTTTGGGTGCTGTAGCATGTTCATCTCATTGCATTTAGATGCCTACTTGCTGTAAATCGTAGACCGCTGCCATATTTGAATCGATTGCCATTTCCAAACCGTAACTCCGATTCCGGCGTTCTTTATATCGTTCTCAAGCGATTTCATCTCATCTTTCCAGTGGCACACTTGGATTTCCAAGTTGAGGCCAGGTTCATGCATTTCCTGTCATATCTTGCATTTTGCATCCCGCATCGCATCCCGCATAGCATATCATCTTTGCATCATATTGCTTGATCCTTGCACGTGGTTGATTGTATCCTTGTTGCTTGTTTGTCTTGTTTGGGTAGAGCCGGGAGACGAGTTCGCTAACGAGGAGCCCGTTGAGTTTGCTTTCGAGGATCCAGTCAACTCTGACAACTGTGTAGGCAAGATGATCATACCCTCGAAATCACTACTATCTTTGCTATGCTAGTTTGCTCGCTCTTTTGCTATGCCAATGCTACGATGCCTACCACTTGCTTTCAAGCCTCCCAAATTTCCATGTCAAACCTCTAACCCACCATGTCCTAGCAAACCGTTGATTGGCTATGTTACCGCTTTGCTCAGCCCCTCTTATAGCGTTGCTAGTTGCAGGTGAAGATTGGAGGCCGTTCCTTGTTGGAACATTTATTTACTTGTTGGGATATCATTATATTGCTATGTTATCTTAATGCATCTATATACTTGGTAAAGGGTGGAACGCTCGGCCTCTCACTTAGTGTTTTGTTCCAATCTTGCCGCCCTAGTTTCCGTCATATCGGTGTTATGTTCCCGGATTTTGCGTTCCTTACGTGGTTGGGTTATAATGGGAACCCCTTGATAGTTCGCCTTGATTAAAGCTTTCCAGCAATGCCCAACCTTGGTTTTACCATTTCCACCTAGCCTTTTCTTTCCCTTGGGTTCTGCAGACTCAAGGGTCATCATTATTTTAACCCCCCGGGCCAGTGCTCCTCTGAGTGTTGGTCCAAACTGTCAGCCGCCGGTGGCTACCAGGGGCAACTCTGGGCTGGCCTACCGGAAGTTTAGACAATCTGAGTGTGCCATGAGAAAGAGATATGTGCAGCTCCTATCGGGATTTGTCGGCACATTCGGGCGGTGTTGTTGGTCTTGTTTTAACCTGTTGAAGTGTCTTGAAGAACCGAGATACCGAGTCTAATCGGAACGTCTTGGGAGGAGGTATATTCCTTCGTTGACCGTGAGAGCTTGTCATGGGCTAAGTTGGTACTCCCCTGCAGGGATTGAACTTTCGAAAGCCGTGCCCGCGGTTATGGGCAGATGGGAATTTGTTAATGTCCAATTGTAGATAACTTGAACCTTAACTTAATTAAAATGAATCAACTGAGTGTGTTACCGTGATGGCCTCTTCTCGGCGGAGTCCGGGAGTGGACACGATGTTGGAGTAATGCTTGTGTAAGTTGTTCTCTAGTTTCTCGCTCGCGCTTTACCTCCTCTTCTCTCTCTCTCTCTTTTGCGAATAAGTTAGCCACCATATTTGCTAGTCGCTTGCTGCAGCTACACATATTTACCTTGCCTTACCTATAAGCTTAAATAGTCTTGATCGCGAGGGTGCGAGATTGCTGAGTCCCTGTGGCTCACAGATTACTATTACACCAGAGGCAGGGTCTGTTGCTTCCGCTCCAGGAGATGCGCTTGAGCTCAATTGGGAGTTCGACGAGGACTCTCAACGTTTCTATGTTTCCTTTCCCTATGATCAGTAGTGGTGCCTAGTTGGGGGTGATCGGGACCGTGTCGCATGTTGGGTTATCTTTTATTTTGGCGCCGTAGTCGGGCCATGAGTGTTTGGTTGATGTAATGTTATTTATGTACTTAATTGACGTGGCGAGTGTACGCCAACTATGTTATCTCCCCTTTATGATTTATATTACATGGGATGTTGTGAAGATTGCCTAACTTGCGACATATGCCTTCAATGCGATTATGCCTCTAAGTCGTGCCTCGACACGTGGGAGATATAGTCGCATCGAGGGTGTTACAAGTTGGTAATCAGAGCCTTCCCCGACCTTAGGAGCCCCATTGCTTGATCGTTATTAGCAACCGAGTTGTGTCTAGAAAAATGTTTTGAGCCATTTAGGAATTATATATCAGAGAGTTTAGGAATTCTTTTCACTTCCCAGTCTCCTCATCGCTCTAGTAAGGCATCCTGACATAGAGTTTTGACACTTCTCTTCTCAAATTTCACTAAAAAAGATTTTAGGATCACGCGGGTATCTTGGAATCGTTCCGATGGTTTTATGATGAGAACATTGTCTTGGTGCCTCCTGTCAGGGGTTTAGTGGAAGTGTCCCGGGGAGTTGATCTCTGAGGTGTTGTCATCATAATTTTAACGTTGCTGTTCTGGAATACCTGAGTTTATTACGATGACATCAAAAATCGCTTTTATGTAGTTCGTTGGTGAGATAACCTCGACGCCACCCAGTACTGGGGCGGGAGTTCAGGAGTATCGCCATAACTTGTATAACGGATGCTTTTTGAAGGTTGAGGTAGATGGTTTCCGAAGGTTTCTTGGTTATGTGTTGAAGGATGGATACAGCTGGATGTAGGATTTGCTAGATTTGGGTGAGATATTATGCTTCCCCTGTATCCCCAACACCTGATTGCATAACCGGAAAGGTTCGGGAGTTTCATAGGTGGGAATTCTTGTAGCTCTAGTTCTTCTTCCACGGATATTGGTTTGAGATTGGGATTTCTTACCGATTATTCGTTCTTGATCCGTACCTTGTTGATTTACTTCTCTACCTTAATTCTACGTGGCTTCTCAATTTATGGATATGTGACCATTTCAAGAGGAATGCATTCGTTCATTTTGTTCGGATGTGAAGACCATATGTTGCAATTTTCATTCCGTTGGATTCAGCTTCAATATTTATCTATCAATGTGCTAATGGTGGTCAACCTCTTCAGGATGGCTCCTCCAACACGCACGACTCCGAATCCTGATCCGCCACCGCCTCCACCTCCTCCGGAGGCATGGCAAGCTGTGATGGCCGCAACCAATGCAAACACCCAGTTGATCATGCAAATTCTCCAAGAGCGCAATCAAGGCAACCAAGGGAATCAAGGCAACAATCAGAATCACTTTGCTACACTCAACCAGTTCCTTGCTAACGGGCCAAAGACTTTCAGCAATTGTGTTGAGGCAACCGATGCTGACGATTGGCTAGTGGATCTGTGCAAGCATTTCGAGTGCAGTAACGTCAGGCCTGAGGACTTTGTCAAGTTCGCTTCCTTCCAACTCAAAGATCAAGCTGCAGAATGGTTCTAGTAGTACAAGGACTCCAGAGGTGGACGTGTTATCACTTGGGATGATTTCTGTCGAGATTTTCGAGCTCATCATATTCCCCAGAGCATGGTTGAAAGCAAGCGTGAGGAATTCCGCAATCTAAAGCAAGGTTCTTTGTCTGTCTATGACTACAACAAGTTGTTTCAGAAGCTCGTCTGCTTTGCCAAGCAGGACGTCCCTGATGAGAAGAGCATGATATACCAGTTCAGGGGTGGTCTTCAAGAAGAAATTCAGCTAGCTCTTGTTCTCTTTGAGCCCTTGAGATACGATGAGTTCTACAACATGGCATTGAAGCAAGAGGCTGCTCAGTTGAGGTGTGATGCTTCCAAGAAGCGAGTCAGAGATGTTACTCCTTCTTCCTCTACTCAAGTGGCCAAGCAGCAGAAGTATTGGCTTCCTCCTCCTCCGTTCCATCAGCCGTATCAGCAGAAGAGAAAAGGTGGCAGTGGTTCTTCCCACCCACCCAACCCTGGCTTTCAGAACAAGACTTCGTCTCAAGCTCCAAGATCGAGTGCTCCGTATCACCGTCCGCTTTCAGAGGTCACGTGCAACAAGTGCCAACAGAATGGTCACTATGCCAACAAGTGTGTCAACCAGAGGAGTCTTCCTCCTCCTCCTCCTGTCAGATCGGCAAGTACAGCTGTGGTCAAGCATAACCCCAAGTACGCCAAGGTAAATATGGTGAATGCAGCTCAGGCAGAGGATTCATCAAATGTCATCATGGGTAACCTTCCTGTTAACGATGTTCCTGCAAAAGTTCTTTTTTACACTGGTGCATTGCATTGTTTCATCTCGAGACCTTTTGCATCTAAGCATGGGTGGTTTTCTCAAGTTATGCATAAGCCATTGGTAGTTGTCTCTCCGGGTAAATGCTTGCTTGCTAACTACGAAGTTTCGGATATTTCTATCTCGATGGGTGATTTCAAGTTTCTGGCTTCTCCAATGATCCTTGGTAACTCGGATATTGATCTTATTCTCGGAATGGATTGGCTTTCTAAGCACAAGGCTCAGCTTGATTGTGCAGCCAGGCTGATTCAATTGACTCATTCGTCTGAGGATGTAATTGTCTTTGCCGCTCGGGATAATACTATCCATCTGTTTTCTCTCAATGAGAAGGGTGAATTGGATGCCATCTCTCAAATTCTAGTCGTTTGCGAATATCAAGACGTCTTTCCAGAAGAGCTTCCAGGAATGCCTCCGCACCGGCCAGTTGAATTCGTTATTGATCTTGAGCCTGGCACGGAACCTATGTGCAAACTTCCTTACAAGCTTGGACCTGAAGAGTTGAAGGAGCTGAAGAAGCAACTCGATATTCAAGAGAAAATGGGTCTCATCCGGCCTAGTTCTTCTCCGTGGGGTTGTGGTGTTCTTTTTGTGAAGAAGAAGGATGGAACGGACCGACTTTGTGTTGATTATCGTCCATTGAACAAGAAGACCATCAGGAACAAATACCCACTTCCCAACATCAATGTGCTGTTCGAACAACTCAAAGGTGCCCAAGTATTCTCCAAGCTTGATCTCCGTATGGGTTAACATCAGATTCGAATCCGTGAGCAAGATATTCCCAAGACGGCTTTCAGGACAAGCTATGGTTCATATGAATACACTGTCATGTCTTTTGGCCTCGTCAACGCTCCTCCGACGTTCTCTCGCATGATGAACTTCATCTTCAACGCCTACACCAATGACTTCGTTTTGGTCTATCTCGACGACATTCTGGTTTTCTCGAAGAACAAGGAAGATCATGCCAAGCACTTGCGTTTGGTTCTTTATAAGTTAAGGGAACACAAGTTCTACGCCAAGTTCTCCAAGTGTGAATTTTGGCTCGATGAGGTTCTTTATCTTGGTCATATCATCTCTGCCAAGGGCATTGCCGTGAATCCTGAGAAGGTGTCTGCAATTGTGAATTGGGAACCTCCTCAGAATGTGAAGCAACTCCGTAGCTTCCTCAGTCTCGCAAGCTACTGCCGAAGATTCGTTGAAAACTTTTCTAAGATCGCAAAGCCTCTCTCAAATCTTCTCCAGAAGCACGTCAAGTACCTTTGGTCTCCGGAGTGTGACATTGCTTTCAACACTTTGAAAGAGAAATTGATCACTGCTCTAGTTCTGACTCCGCCTGATGAATCCAAGCCGTACGAGGTCTTTTGTGATGCCTCTCTCCAAGGTCTTGGCGTAGTATTGATGCAAGATAAGAAAGTTGTTGCTTATACCTCGCGCCAGTTGAAGCCTAATGAGAAGAACTACCCCGCTCATGATCTCGAGTTGGCGGCAGTTGTGCATGCTATTTTGACTTGGAGACATCTTCTATTAGGAAGAAAAGTGGACATTTTCACTGATCACAAGAGTCTCAAGTACATCTTCATTCAGCCTAATCTCAACCTCAAGCAAACTCGATGGGTCGAAATGATTCAAGAATATAATCCGAGTATTGAGTATACTCCAGGCAAGGCCAATGTGATTGCTGACTCTTTGAGCAGGAAAGCTTACTGCAACAGTCTGATTCTCAAGCCTTATCAACCCGAGCTTTGTGAAGCTTTCTGCAAACTTAATCTGCAAGTTGTTCCTCAAGGTTTCCTCGCCAACCTTCAAGTCTCTCCTACCTTGGAAGATCAGATTCGCCAAGCCCAGCGATGCTATGGTGAAAAAGGTGAAGATTGGGATTGCCAAGAGTCAGCCCAAGTACAAGTGTTACCGCCTTGATGACAAGGACACTCTCTTCTTCAAGGATCGTATTGTCGTACCCAAAGGTGACCTCCGTAAAGTGATCATGAACGAGGCTCACAATTCTCTCCTCTCCATCCACCCTGGGAGCACGAAGATGTATCAGGACCTTAAGCAGGCTTATTGGTGGACTCGAATGAAGCGCGAGATTGCTCAATTCGTGAAAGAATGTGATGTCTGCAGAAGAGTGAAGGCAGAACACCAAAGGCCAGCTGGTCTCCTCCAACCTCTTGCCATTCCAGAATGGAAGTTTGACCACATTGAAATGGACTTCGTGACTGGGTTTCCAAAGTCCAACCGTGGCAATGATGCTATATTCATTGTCATCGACAAACTCACCAAAGTGGCTCACTTTCTGCCTATCAAAGAGTCGATCACTGCAGCTCAATTGGCGGAACTCTATACCTCTCATATTGTCTCTCTGCACGGTATTCCACAAGTGATCTCTTCAGACCGTGGCAACATCTTTACCTTGAAGTTTTGGGATTCTTTTTAGAAGGCCATGGGCACCAACATCCGCTTCAGCACAGCTTTCCATCCTCAAACTAGCGGTCAAGTCAAGCGTGTCAATTAGATTCTTGAAGATATGCTCAGGGCTTGTGTGATCTCCTTCGGCATGAAGTGGGAGGATTGTCTTCCTTATGCTGAATTCTCCTACAACAACAGTTTTCAAGCAAGTTCGGGCAAGGCCCCATTTGAAATTCTGTATGGCAGGAAGTGACGTACCCCTCTCAACTGGTCTGAAACCGGTGAACGTCAGCTTTTGGGTAATGACTTAATCACAGAGGCAGAGGAAATGTGCAAAGTCATTCGTGATAACCTCAAAGCAGCCCAATCCCGCCAGAAGAGCTACTATGATAGTAAGCACCGTGATTTGGCTTTCGAGATCGGAGATCATGTCTACCTCCGCGTCTCTCCTATGAAAGGTACTCATCGCTTTGGTATCAAAGGGAAGCTTGCCCCTAGATACGTGGGACCTTTCAAGATTGTCAGTAAGAGAGGCAACCTCGCCTATCAACTCGAGCTTCCTTCAAACTTTGCAAATGTTCATGACGTGTTCCATGTCTCTCAGCTCAGAAAGTGCTTCAAGACTCCTGACCGCACAGTCAACTTCGAGGACATTGAGCTCCAAGAAGATCTCTCCTATCGTGAGCACCCAGTTGCTATTCTTGAAGAGACTGAACGCAAGACTTGCAAGAAGTCAATCAAATTTCTCAAAGTCAAGTGGTCACACCATTTCGACCATGAAGCTACCTGGGAACGCGAGGATCACCTCCGTTCTGAGTACCCGGCGTTCTTTCAGTCCTAGATCTCGGGACGAGATCCTTTTGTAGTGGTGGAGTGTTGTAACACCTTGGATATAACTTTCCCAATTTGTACTCCAACTCTTGCCGTTTCTGGCGTTAAGTTATTTTATTTTCTCGGGTTCGGGTTTTTGTCTCCGTGTGATGTTGCTGTTGTCATGGATCTCATATCATGTCATCATGTGCATTGCATTTGCATACGTGTTCGTCTCATGCATTCGAGCATTTTCCCCGTTGACCGTTTTGCATTCCGGCGCTTCGTTCTCCTCCGGTGGTCATTTCTACCTTTCTTTCGTGTGTGGGGATTAAACATTTCCGGATTGGACCGAGACTTGCCAAGCGGCCTTGGTTTACTACCGGTAGACCGCCTGTCAAGTTTTGTATCATTTGGACTTCATTTGATACTCCAACGGTTAACCAAGGGACCGAAAAGGCCTCGCATGTGTTGCAGCCCAACACCCCTCCAATTTGGCCCAAAACCCACCTAACTCTGCTCCATCATCTAGAGCGTTTGATCACGATCGCGTGGCCGAAAACCGCACCTCATTTGGACTCTCCTAGCTCCCTCTATGCCTATTTAAAGTCCCCTCCCAAAAATTCCGGATCCAACCACCCTAACCCTAGCCTCGCTCCTCTCTGCGCGGGCGGACACGTCCGCCACCGCCGGATGCTTCACTGCCGTTCACTCCCGTCGTGACACGTGTCGCCGCCGCCTCCACCAACCTCGCCGGCTCGGAGAGCCCGCGTGCGGCCCTCCCAGCCCGGCTTCCCCGCGCCGCCCTTCGTCTCCGCCCCGCCGCCAAGGCCTCCGCGCCCTCGAGCGTCGCCTCGAGCGCCAGCCGCCTCCGCCGCCTGCCAGCTCGTAGCAGGCACCAACCCCGCCGCCTTGCCCGGCCTCGCTAAGGCCGCCGGAGCAGCTCCGCCTCGCCGCGCCTCCGTCCCGACGCCCTCTCCGACCCCCCTCACTCCGGCGACCCTCTCTCCGGCGAGAACCACGACTCCGGCCGGCCATCCTCGGGTCGCGCGCGCCGCCATCTACAGTGCTGCTACAGTGCAGATCTTAGATCTAATTCGTCTCGGTTGACTTTTTGCCCCGAAACCTTAGTCCATATGCCCTTCTTCTTCATGTTATATCTTTGCATCCTTAGCTCCGATTCATGCATATAGCATATCAAAATGTTCATCTCAGAGAGCACATCATTTCATTCCATTGCATCATTTTCATTTGAGTTCATCTTGATGCCCGAAATGCTGTTAGAAGAGGGCTACTTGGGATAATTTTCAGATCTGCTGCTCCATTTAGGTTTTTGTCATTTTTGCCATGATTAATGTGTGCATGATATGCCCTGATGCTCTACATATGTTTTGTTAAGGATTTTGTCATCTTTCCAGAGGTGCAACCTATGTATTTTTGTGATGTGTGTGGTGACTAGTGCAAGCTTGCAAAGTGGTGCACTTGCTAATTCTGTTTTCAGGGACTTAGCAATTCCACCAAGTCCTTGAGCTGTTTATCTCATGATGCCATATGTTCATGTTGTTTCCTAGAGATCGGTGCCTCTTTTGAGGATGATCAGTAAGGGAGTTTTGTAAATATTGTAGTTCTCTATCCATCCATGTCTTTGTTTGCAATTATGGAGCACCCTAGCTTGAGTCAATCGAGCTCTACTTTTGCTACTTTGTGAATCTGGGCAGATTGGCAACTTGTTTGCAATTTTGCCGATGATGTTGTAGTTGATCCGTGCATGCCATGCTATTGTTCTTACCATGTCTAGCTTGCATTTTGTGTGTTCTCAATGGGTGTATGCTTAGCTTGTTATGACTTGCTCCGTAGTGAGTGCATTGAGCTCGTAAACATGCCTACTTGAGTTATGTTTCAGCATGCTCCAGTTTTCACTAAGTCTCTGATCTGATTATGTTTTTGCTATGTTCACATGCTTGCAATTGCATTTTCTGATCCCTTTTGGCTCAAGGTCACTAAGGGACTTTTGTTAAGCTCTTTGAGTAGCTCCATGCCATGCTTTACTTTGCCATGTTTAGGTCCTGTAGCATGTAGTTTTGTTGCTCTGAAGAGTGCTATCTGATCTGAAATTCCAGACAAGTGTTAATTTCACCAAGTCTGAGATCTGTTTGCCATATGCATTTTTGCCATGCTTGTTTGAACCTGTTAATGGATGAATTGGTCGTGGCTTAGTGCTAGACTTTTGTTAAGCATCTTGAATGCATCCCTGCCATGTATTTTGTTGTCATGTTTGGGTGCTGTAGCATATTCATCTCATTGCATTTAGATGCCTACTTGCTGTAAATTGCAGACCGGTGCCATATTTGAATCGATTGCCATTTCCAAACCGTAACTCCGATTCCGGTGTTCTTTATATCGTTTTCAAGCGATTTCATCTCATCTTTCCAGTGGCACACTTGGATTTCCAAGTTGAGGCCAGGTTCATGCATTTCCTGTCATATCTTGCATTTTGCATCCCGCATCGCATCCCGCATAGTATATCATCTTTGCATCATATTGCTTGATCCTTGCACGTGGTTGATTGTATCCTTGTTGCTTGTTTGTCTTGTTTGGGTAGAGCCGGGAGACGAGTTCGCTAACAAGGAGCCCGTTGAGTTTTCTTTCGAGGATCCAGTCAACTCTGACAACTGTGCAGGCTAGATGATCATACCCTCGAAATCACTACTATCTTTGCTATGCTAGTTTGCTCGCTCTTTTGCTATGCCAAAGCTACGATGCATACCACTTGATTTGCAGCCTACCAAATTGCCATGTCAAACCTCTAACCCACCATGTCCTAGCAAACCGTTGATTGGCTATGTTACCGCTTTGCTCAGCCCCTCTTATAGCGTTGCTAGTTGCAGGTGAAGATCGGAGGTCGTTCCTTGTTGGAACATTTATTTACTTGTTGGGATATCATTATATTGCTATGTTATCTTAATGCATCTATATACTTGGTAAAGGGTGGAAGGCTCAGCCTCTCGCCTAGTGTTTTGTTCCACTCTTGCCGCCCTAGTTTCCGTCATATCGGTGTTATGTTCCCGGATTTTGCATTCCTTATGCGGTTGGGTTATAATGGGAACCCCTTGATAGTTCGCCTTGATTAAAGCTTTTCCAGCAATGCCCAACCTTGGTTTTACCATTTGCAACCTAGCCTTTTCTTTCCCTTGGGTTCTGCAGACTCAAGGGTCATCATTATTTTAACCCCCCTGGGCCAGTGCTCCTCTGAGTGTTGGTCCAAACTGTCAGCCGCCTATGGATACCAGGGGCAACTCTGGGCTGGCCTACCGGAAGTTTAGACAATCTGAGTCTGCCTTGAGAAAGAGATATGTGCAACTCCTATCGGGATTTGTCGGCACATTCGGGTGGTGTTGCTGGTCTTGTTTTAACCAGTCAAAGTGTCTTGAAGAACCGAGATACGGAGTCTGATCGGAACGTCTTGGGAGGAGGTCTATTCCTTCATTGACCATCAGAGCTTGTCATGGGCTAAGTTTGGACTCCCCTGCAGGGATTGAACTTTCGAAAGCCGTGCCCGCGGTTATGGGCAGATGGGAATTTGTTAATGTCCGGTTGTAGATAACTTGAACCTTAACTTAATTAAAATGAATCAACTGAGTGTGTTACCGTGATGGCCTCTTCTCGGCGGAGTCCGGGAAGTGGACACGGTGTTGGAGTAATGCTTGCGCAGGTTGTTCTCTAGTTTCTCGCTCGCGCTTTGCCTCCTCTTCTCGCTCTCTTTTGCGAATAAGTTAGCCACCATATTTGCTAGTCGCTTGCTGCAGCTCCACATATTTACCTTGCCTTACCTATAAGCTTAAATAGTCTTGATTGCGAGGGTGCGAGATTGCTGAGTCCCTGTGGCTCACAGATTACTATTACACCAGAGGCAGGGTCTGTTGCTTCCGCTCCAGGAGATGCGCTTGAGCTCAATTGGGAGTTCGACGAGGACTCTCAACGTTTCTATGTTTCCTTTCCCTATGATCAGTAGTGGTGCCTAGTTGGGGGTGATCGGGACCGTGTCGCATGTTGGGTTATCTTTTATTTTGGCGCCGTAGTCGGGCCATGAGTGTTTGGTTGATGTAATGTTATTTATGTACTTGATTGACGTGGCGAGTGTAAGCCAACTATGTTATCTCCCCTTTATGATTTATATTACATGGGATGTTGTGAAGATTGCCTAACTTGTGACATATGCCTTCAATGCGATTATGCCTCTAAGTCGTGCCTCGACACGTGGGAGATATAGTCGCATCGAGGGTGTTACACCCTACCTGGTCTGCTCTTGCTATTGCTCTTGCTCGCGCTACTGCTCTCCTCTTGCTCTTGCTTGCAATGCTTCTCCGATTTAGCTACACTTCAGTCGACTGAATCGACTTTTGGGTCAGTCGATTTTCAGCAGGTGGGGGGCTCGCCGGGGTGAAGGAAGAACCAGCTACAACGGGGAGGGGGGCTCGCCGGAGAGGTACCCCACTATCTATCTTAGGGTTCAGGATGGGGGCGGTGGTCGCCGGCGGTGGCGGGGCGGTGGCGTGGGGATCGCCGGAGAAAAAGCTCGGCACGGGGGGGGGGGCCTAGAGGGATGGCCGGGGCGGTGGCGGACCGGCGGTGGGGAGTGTTTTCGGGGCGGGTGGGGCGACGCACCGCCGGCCGCGGGCGGCGGGGGGCTGCTGTTTGGCCGGTGGTGGTTGGCGGCTCACGGGGATGAAGGTTGAAGATGAACCGCAGGCCCTTGATTTCGTATCCAACGGTTGCAAAATCGACTGACCAGAGATGAAAAAGTCAGTCGACTGACGTGTAGCCTCACCTAGTTAGTGCGTTCAGTTTCGACAACAAAATTCAGTTTCGACAGCAAAATTCAGTTTCGACAGTTAAGTTCAGTTTTGACAGTTAATTTCAGGGATGAGCGGCTGATGTATTTTACATCTAGCACTTTGTGGTTATGTATTTTACATCATGTATTGGAGAAGCTATTAGAATTCCACTCAGGTTAATGTTGTTCGTTGTCTCTCTTGTTCTGCTTCAGCCTCGGCATCGTACAACTCACCGGAGCTGCTGCAACGACGAAACCCTCCATCACAGTGGAGCAGTACCTCAGGCTCCATCTCTAAACGCCTAAGATCTTCTTCCCCTCCTCCGATAGCAAAGTCAGCCGGAGCATCCTCACCGGCTAACCCAATCACGCTGAGATCGACATGGCTTCGCCAAAGAGGTTGTACACTTGTTGCATCTCTTTTTTACTCCACATGTTATATATATTGTCCACTGAGCACACGGATTTGTTCCTTTAGTGTCTCCTTGAAAAAAACGTAGGAATTTTAGTTTTCACTTGTCCTCCTTTTCGAATTCCTATTCATGAAGCACAAGACTAAGAGATAGTAGCATAATAGCATTATAACCGTGCATTTTCTTGTGGTTTGACTTAATCTCACCATGTTTCTTTGCATCTTGTGATCTTCCAATTGTTGTGAATCAAACACCCAGATTGGCAGAAATCTTGTGTTTTTAAATTCTCTGTTTTGCACGTGCATTCCTATCCTATTCCTGTCTATTTCCTATCCCTGCATTGTTGGAATCCTCCAATTCAAACGAGCCCTTACAGAATTACTTCTCTTACAGATAGTTGTCAAAGAAAACCTTGCGTGGTTTCTCCCGCTCCTGCTGCGCCGTCGTCCACCCCAGCTCAGCTGCTCCAACGACAGAAGGGTCCAGCACAGCAGGGATCCGGCCTCCAGACTGTCTTTCACCGCCTCAGATCTTCTTCCCCGCTGCTGGCAGCCATGAAAACTGCATTACCATCATAAACCGAGCAGATGACCTCGAGGACTACACGGGTCCACAAGAGAGGTCGCACTCTTTCGTGTCTGCTTAGGTTATGCATCGCTTAATATTACATGCTACTTTATCGTCACGTTCACCGATTAGACTCTGAGTCAACTCCAAACTAATGGTCAAACTTGAGTTTTTAAATGGTTGTGGGGTACATATCGGGGCCGCTATCAATAGTATCTATCTACTATCTGGTTAATCTCCGGTGTCTACTATGAGTTTCATGTTGGGTGGGAAACAAACAGTAAAGAAACCATTATCTGTATTTTTAACTAAAGCCATTATCTGCCTGCTATTATTAGTTTTGGGTCTATCCACAGGTTGCATGCTACCATCACTCTGGATTTCTGCATGCACTCCTTTCATAATCTCACTATGTTTTATTCCTATGCATGACAGTTATTGTAAACAATGGAACTGAACATGTAGAGCAAAAGAGACGAGCCTTGCATGGCAATAAAATTTCATGCAAACGTTGCTCCATGGTAGGCACAAAGGCATCCCCCCTTCCACGCATTTCGTATTGTAATCGAGAGGAAGATATCTATTCTGAGGGGGATTCAGAAGGAGAAGACAACTCATATTTACCCCCTGAGGTCTTCGCTCTAACTTGGCATGCTGATGTTGGTTATATTATGCATATGGTGTCTTGCATTGCTTACTTTATACATCAAATATATCATCTGCTTAGTTTAGACATCCTTTGTGCGAATGCCATCTGTTTAGTTTATTCATCGTTTATGTGAATTATGCAACGCCATCTTGTTTAGCCAGGCATCATATATGTGAATTTTGCAATGCCATCCTGCTTAGCCAGTCATCTTATATGTAAATTATATCAGGCCATCCTTTTTTTGTTACATATTACATTTGTCAACAATGTTAGTACATTCAACTGCTCTTCGTGTGCATCAGCCATTTGACACGGCGATGGCAAATTCTGGAGTGAAAACAGGGTCTTCAGAGCAGACTGTGCTATCTAACAAAGCGCATATCTCGCTGGTAACGGATAGCTCCTCAGAGGAGGATTCAGAGACAGATGACCAGTGCTATCCCCCCCCCCCCCCGAGGTCTATGCTCAAACTTGGCAGGGTTATCTTACCCATGTCATGCATGTTGTCTTGCATTGCTCAGTTTTTACATCATATATGGATTGCCATCTGCTTACTTGCTTACTATATAACTCATATATTTGAATTATATCATGCCATCATGTTTACATAGTACATACACATCATCTATCTGAATTATGGCATGGCAACCCATTTAATAAAGACATCATATAGTTATATCATCTCATCCTGTTTAGTGTTTACAGTCATCATATTTTGAATTATGGCATTCTATCCGTGAATGTATGTGAATTATGGCATGCCAACCTATTTAATAAACACATTATATAGTGATGTCATGTCATCCTGTTTACATAGTCTCATATTTTGAACTATGTCTTTCCATCTTTTTTAGTTAGCCATCATAATGTGAAATTGTGTCATGCTATGCTGTTTAGTTAGCCATCATATATGTGAAATTGTGTCATGCTATCATGTTTGGTTAGACAACATAAATATGAATTATTTCATGCCCTCTTTTATTCCCCACTATCCATTGCACCTGTCTATCATACAATGTCTATACTTTCAATTACTTTTCTTGTTTATCAGCCATTTGAATTGGAGAGTGTGATGGCAGTATCTAAGGGAGTAACAACACGGTCTTCAGAAAAGATAGTGCTACCAGTTGATGCAGATAGAACCACGGTTGTACTTGCCCAAGGACCAGATCCACCACACATAACCTAGACTCTCACAGATTGTACCCCTACCCAGTTGGACAAAGAACCAGCTACACCCCTTCTAACCCCAACCCCGGCAGATAGTAACCCAGTTCCACTTGACACAGCACTATCTCCACCAAAGAGCACCCAAACACGAGCAGTTAGTAAGGGAACTGTAGTGCCCAAAGCACGAGGACCACCACTCTGAATCCCAACTCAACTCTTAAAGGAGAAGAAGATTTGTTCTCTGGTCAGGTTCTGTAGCTATGGTTCATACTCCTTTGCTCTTGCATTACTGTATTTACTCATACCAACTATTTTCAAATTTGAAGGATGGAAATGAAACTCCAATGGCGCAACAGGTATGTTTTAAACCTGTTTCTTTAACTGGTTTGCCGTTGTAACCTGCTCTATGTTGATTTCAGTTTCAATTGAATAAACAGTTATGTTCTCATGTCATGCACATTACAAGTGTTGTTCTTGCTCTATAGTTACCCACACTTATATTTTGTCTATTCTGCTTTGTCTTGAACAAATATTATTTGAACTGTGTCTCTATCTTGATTTGGCAACAAAAACTAGAATGATATAGACCATAAAGTGACCATGGTACATAGATATATGTTTGTTTCATGTCGTTATCCTGTCCACTTTACTACTGAACTCATTTACCAAGATGAGTTTCATATACAACATGGTAAACATGTGATGTGTCTGCTTGTTTCTCTTTTAGAATGCGGACAAAATATTGGAGAACAGTACCGCGTTATCCAATGGTAAAGGAAGTAATGCAGATAAGGTTCAAGATAGTGAGACATCCTTGTTGGTCTCCAAGAAAGCTGATAAAAACTATCTTGACAACAGTGAGGGAACCCAAAAGTCCTGTCTTGATGTAGTGTTCGAGTTACTGGCCACTACTACTGGCAAAAGCTCTTCGAACTCGCTGCCTGAATCAGTTCGTCTTCTTGAGTCTCAACTTCAAGTTGAAAGACATCGATCAGATGTGCTGTGATAGGAAGCTAAACGACTGAGGAAGTCCCTATAGAATTCAGATGCATATTTTTTGGTGCAACAGCAAGCGCTGGAGGATTTAAGCGCCAAACAAGAGAAAGTTAATAAGCTTGCTAAGCATCTTGCCAGCATTATGTGTACCCAGGATATTGTTTCTTGAGATCTTCTGAAGTGGTTTCAGTTCTGGATTTGTTTTGCTGCGGCGTTTATTTGCGCTGGTCGCCAACTTTGACAACGAGTGTATATGATATGCTGCTTTGTTCCCTATATTTGCACTGGTGGCGAACTTTGATGCCCAGTGGATGTAATATGTGTAATAGCCATGATAGCCTAACGTTAGTTGCTTGCTTATTTATTTCCTTGTTGTCTTGTTTATTTGTTTGCTTGTAGTCATTATAGTTCTTTTTCCGCGGTTAGCTAGTGGCTGCAATAACCTATTTTTTAAAACTAGGCCACAATAACTGTCGGTGTCAAAACCGGCGGATCTCGGGTAGGGGGTCCCGAACTGTGCGTCTAGGCGGATGGTAACAGGAGACAAGGGACACGATGTTTTTACCCAGGTTCGGGCCGTCTCGATGGAGGTAAAACCCTACTCCTGCTTGATTAATATTGATGATATGGGTAGTACAAGAGTAGATCTACCACGAGATCAAGGAGGCTAAACCCTAGAAGCTAGCCTATGGTATGATTGTTGTTGTGTCCTACGGACTAAAACCCTCTGGTTTATATAGACATCGGAGAGGGCTAGGGCTACACAGAGTCAGTTACAATGGTAGGAGATCTACATATCCGTATCGCCAAGCTTGCCTTCCACGCCAAGGAAAGTTCCTTCCGGACACAGGACGAAGTCTTCAATCTTGTATCTTCATAGTCCAGGAGTCCGGCCGAAGGTATAGTCCGGCTATCCGGACACCCCCTAATCCAGGACTCCCTCAGTAGCCCCTGAACCAGGCTTCAATGACGACGAGTCTGGCGCGCAAATTGTCTTCGGCATTGCAAGGCGGGTTCCTCCTCCAAGTACTTCGTAGAAGATTTTGAACACATGGATAGTGTCCGGCTCTGCAAAATAAGTTTCCACATATTGCCATAGAGAGAATAATATTTACACAAATCTAATTTGCTGACATATTCCGTAGCGTGACATCACACCACGACCAAGCCCTTATTCGAATCATTTTATTGTCCCACCTCAGCATGTTTAGCGAGGCGGTTTCCTTGGCATGTCTTGTCGAAATAGAGATCGTGTCCCCTTATTCCAGGATTCTCATCAATACGGGCGTGGGTAACCCAGTCGTGCCCATTGGTATGTTTTCTCGATCAAAGGCGAGCCCCAAACGGTCACGGGGAGGGCCCTTGGTATTCAACCTCTTATAAAGAGACCAAGGCCTTACTCCTTTCTTTCAGTCTCAAACGAGTTCGCCCTTCGCCTCGAGTTCCAACACCCAAGGCTCCAGATTTCAGGCGCTTCGGACCTCCGACAATGTCCGGTTCCGACCTTCGAGGCCAATGGATGCCCTCCTCCGTCACGGAGGAGGACGTGCTGAAGTTGAGAGAGGCCAGGTTCTTGACCGGCGAAATCTCGCATAGGCTGCCTTCTCAAGGGCAGGTCATTCCCACTCCCAAGCCTGGTGAGAGCATGGTGTTCATGTCTCACTTCCTTCGGGGGCTAGGCTTCCCGACGGATCCCTTTGTGAGGGGGCTCATGTTTTATTATGGGCTGGAATTTCACGACTTAGCTCCGGAGTCCATCCTCCATATTTCCTCATTCATCGTCGTGTGTGAAGCCTTCCTCCGTATTACTCCTCACTTCGGACTATGGCTCAAGACCTTCAAAGTAGAGCCGAAGATGATCGAGGGACGGCACGCGGAGTGTAGAGGTGCTTTTATAAGCAAAAATGCTGGTGCTCCATGGCCCGAGGGCTCTTTTCAAGAGGAGTCTAGCTTATGGCAACGAGAGTGGTTTTACATCACCGCTCCCAGGGGCACCAAGTGGGTGGCGCCACCTGCCTTTCACTCGGGTCCCCCAGCACAGCTAGCATCATGGGTCAATAAAGGACTGGAGTGGGGGCCGTCCAAGGACGTGCCCTTGTTGCAGGGCCGCATCCGGGATTTCTTAGAAAAAGACATCAGCCTGGTCGTGATGACACAGGTCATGTTGATCCGCCGAACCCTGCCCGGCAAACGTCGCCCCCTTCGCCTGTGGGAGTTCAATCCGGAGGGACCACGAGCTCTCCAACATTTTATGGGCGCGACGCCCGTGGAGATGTACAAATTGTTCTTCGGATCACAAGCAACGTGTCCGGACTTGTCCGAGGACGCAGGTCTGAGCTGCAATCGCCCGGATACTCAATTAAGTAGCCTTGTGCCCGGACTCGCCATCCGTATATTTATCATAAAATTGCCCTTAAAAGAGTTGTCCTTTAAGCAGGAGTGGATAGCGAAAGCAAATCTAATCAGGTGTCCGGCCCCCCTCCCTGAGACCACGCCGGATCCCGTGCTAGTCAGGATGTTGGAGGTCGTGCCTTCGGAGGAAAGCGAGGGAGGGGACAAAGGAGCCACCGCCTCTTCGAAGGAGGCTGTTCGGAAGGGAGGAATCAAAAATTCCTCTCCTCAGGGGAAGAAGAGGACCGCCTCTGAAGACCTGGAGACCATGGCCTCAAAGTGGGGGAAGAAATCTTCGTCAGAGGGTCCTGCACCGGAGGATACTTCGGCCGAATAATGCCCGCAAGGGGATCAGCCCTCCACCGAGCCGTAAGTAGAAAGGAGTTTTATTTTTAAGAAATGAGAGGATACCTTGCTTTATCTGAGAAAAGTAACCGAAAATTTACCTTGTAGCTCGGACCTCAGCCCTTCTCAGCAGAGCTCGTCTTCGGGGGATCTTCTTCCGAAGATGATGGAGAGCAGAACGCCTCACCCTGTCGTACCGCCTTGTGAGGCAGGCGACCCTGAGGTATCGTCGCGAAGGGTTTCTCCGAATGCGGCAGGGCCGGAAGGTAGTCATATGGCCCCCCAAAGCCCTTCGCGTCCGACCTTCGAAAAAGGCTATAGGACAAGTCTGGCACCGTCCGGTGCACGGTCGGGGGAACTGAAGGATCTGCTAGGGCGAGCATCTATCTCAGAGGAGCACCGTGCATTGATGGGCACGGTGATTGAAAGGATTTCATCCGCGGAGAGCGGATTGCATGAGGCCGTCAGGAGTTTACTGACAGGTTTTGAGGTACGCGAAATAATGTACCCTTTTTGATAGTTGCGCATAAATAAGATGCGCCCTGTGTAGATAGTAGCCCCTGAGACTCTGTGCATTGTCAAAAGTGATGGCGCACAGAGGATCATAATCCCAGGTCTAATATGCCGCCTTCATACGTAGGTGGGGAAGTGTACGGTGGCCAGCCGGACTAATGAATTTGCCGAGCTAAAGCGGCAACTTGACATGGCAGATGCCGACATCGCGCTTGTCAACAAACGGCTTGACGAGGCACAAGGTATGTAATTCCTCCGGCGGCACCTGGTAAGAGGAGCTTTATGCCAGTATCTTACAATGCGTGCGCTTGATGCAGACGGTGTTGCTGCCATGGAGAATCTTTGGGCGGAACTTGCCCGAGCCAAGGAACAAGCCAGGAAAAGTGATGCGGCTGCCGGAAAGGCAATTGAAGAGCTGAAAGCCGAACAGGCTGCTCACTGCCGAAGCAAGAAGGAAATGGCCGAGATGGCTGTGAAGATGAAGAGCGCTGCTGATCGTTGCAAGCTTCTTGAAAAAGAAGACCGGGCGGAACAGACGGACCTGGAGAAGGCAGTTGCGGATGCCAAGGATGCTCGCTTTGCGATGAGAGCTATGAAGGAGGAGCTACGTCAGGCCGGAGATATCACAGCTGGAAAGCCCTTTATGCTGCGGAGGAAGTTCTGTGATCCTAAACATGCTCCGTTAGACCGGATGTGGAGTACGGCGGACACCTATCTGGATTTGGCAGCGAGTGCTGCAGATGCAGCCGAACACTTTCGAGATCAAGAAGATCGCGAAAAGTGGAAAAACTCTTCTGGTCGCAGTTCCACAATCCAGAGCGTCCACTGTCATTAGCCGATCGTCTGGCTTAATGGGCCAAGCTGAATAGGTTGTCCGGACTCGCCATGAAGTGTGTCGTCAGTCATCTGTGGCCGGAGAGGCCAGAGTCGAAAAGTTATTTCAACTTGGTGCAGCGGTTCCTTGGCGCGGTGCCGCATATTAATGCGATGAAGAGATCAGCGTACATAGAGGGTGCGCAGAAGGCTCTTGCCCGTGTCAAGACATACTGGGCGGAGATGGAGACCACTGATGTTGCATCCCGAGACTCGGACGAAAGCCGAGTACCTGCCGAGCACTATTTTCAGGAAGTTCTGCAAGGCGCTTGTTGAATAGAGACGCAGTGCTTGAAAGATACTATGTTCGAATAGCATATATTATTGTAAAACAATGTTTTGATAAATTGTAGAGGCTTGTTATACTTGTGCCTACAAGTATTATAATACCTCATGTGCGGCCCTTTAAGATATATGTATATATAATCTGAAAGATGGCAGTCGTCGGCTTCAGCCCCCACGGAAATAATGCGGGGGTGTTCGCAGAAGGCGCATTTTCACACTTGATCCAACGTCTTGGTCCTACAAAGGAGGTGATAGCGTAGCGAACTAGGCAATCGTACTATGATGCTTTATCACTTTCACTTAGCCATAGGAGTTTGATAGTGAGGCTACTTATATAGCCCTTGGTGGCGCCTGTGCTCGCCCGAACTCGGGGCGCGTATGTGCCTGGCCGAGAAACGGCCCTTCATTGATGCGGAGGAATCCTAAAGATTCCGGTAAGTCATCGAGTGGTTGACCAGTCTCACGCTATATCATGACAGTCAGTTTTCGGCTTTCTCTACTGAGGTGCTCGCCTGGCCGAACTGGGGCACAATCGTAGTAGTTCTCCTGGTGCCGCCTTAGCCGATAGAGCGGAACGTAAGGCAGCAAAACACAGGAGCCGGGCAAACCCAACATTTGACGAAAGACATGATTCGAAGCTGATGCATATAAGGCCAAACTCGCGACGCCGAACACTCCCTAAGGTATTCGGTCTTTATGAGGGCGGGCGGGACAACGCCCTTAGTAATAAGCCCCTAGTGTCCAGGTACGCGCAAAATTCTGACGTGGCCACATGCCAAAATGCCAGCCTCCTCCTTGGTTATACCAAGAAACCAGGGGATGTGTATCAACAAAAGACAGTAAAAAAGGTTTACGCAGGGTATTAATCTGAAAAGAATCCTTGGAACGGGTCCCTACTGCACGTCTGCGCCTGTGTCTTCGTTGTGCCGTATCCTGGACGGGCGTAGCATGGTGTTCATCTGTAAAAGAGAGGAACTTAGTTGAAGAAAGATCATGTCGAACGTAAGTTATACTAAATAAACAAAGTATAAATCGAAATGGGTAAAATTGAGCTTTATTATCTCTTGTTTTATATGCGTGGAGCCCCTAGTATAGGGGTATACGGCTATTAAGCCTTTATCAATTGTATGTTTATGCCGGACTCGTCTAGCCGTGTCCGTGGTCTTAATGACCTATTTAGGTATTTTGGCTAGTGAAGCCGTTTGTGGGGCTGTCAAGGCAGCCGCACAGTCTTCCGCGCGGGGGGGGGGCGCACTCAATGTTTTCCCTTTAATGAGATGATGCCTCGTGGACCGGGCATCTTAAGCGTAAGAGATGCATAGTGCGGTATTGCGTTAAAGCGGGCGAAAGCTTCGCGTCCCAGTAGTGCTTGAAGGCTACTTGAAAATGGGGCGATATGGAAGGTTAGCTTTTCGCGACGGAAGTTGTTGGGGGAGCCGAACATAACTTCTAGCCGGAGAAACCCATGCAATGGGCATCTGGGCCTGGCGTTACCCCTTGAAAGGAGGTTTTGCTATGGCGATTTTTTGTTGGGTCTATCCCCATGTTGCGGATTGTGTCCTGGTATAACAGGTTTAGACCACTGCCACCGTCCATCAGGACATTTGTAAAGTGGAGTCCGCCGATTATTGGATCTAATACCAAGGCAGTCCAGCCTGCGTTCCGGATACTTCTAGAGTAATCCTGATGGTCGAAGGTGATCAGTTTTAACAACCATCGGCGAGACTCCTTTGGGATAGGCCGTATGGCGTGTATCTCTATGGGCGCCACTCGTTTTGTCACGTGAAGTAAGTGTACAGTTTTGACTTCTTGTGGGAATTTTTTTGTTTCCTGGTGCTCTGCTTGTGGGGTTCGTCATCGTCCTCACTTGGTGTGTCGAGCCCCTTGTGTTCGGTGTTGAGTTTTCCGGATTGCTTGAAGACCCAACAATCTCTGTGGGTATGGTTTGCAGGCTTCCTGGGAGTACTGTGTATTTGACATATCTTGTCCAAGATTTTGTTTAGGTTGGACAGCTCGTCCTTGTTGTCCTTGAGGGGCGGCTTTCTCTGACTCTGCCACGAGATTTTGAATCCGGCATTGACTGCCGTGCTCTTTGGGTTGTTTCCCTTATT
Organism: Triticum aestivum; assembly: GCF_018294505.1. Lineage (NCBI taxonomy): Eukaryota > Viridiplantae > Streptophyta > Magnoliopsida > Poales > Poaceae > Triticum > Triticum aestivum. Next base: position 533,255,794 of record NC_057809.1, on the reverse strand, counting down.
CCGGCGCTGGTCCTTGCTGCGTCGGGGTTTTTCGTTTCCATCTCTAACTTCAGATGTACTTGGGTCGCTGGTGCTACATCTTGCCAACCAGCTGTCCTCTCCTGCGCAAAAGCAGGTCATGAGGCTTGTTAATGCGGACATTGTTCTTGGCTTTTATTGGCCGAGGTGTCTGGCGAGTCATTCGTCTCGAACGCTATGCTTAAAAGCTGCTAGTGCTTCGGCGTCCGGGCAATCGAATATCTGATTCTTTTTAGTAAGAAATCTGTTCCAGAATTTTCGGGCTGACTCTCCGAGCTGTTGAGTTATATGACTTAGATCATCTGCATCCGGAGGGCAGACATAGGTCCCTTGAAAATTTGCCCGGAAAGCATCCTCGAGCTCTTCCCAACTTCCAATGGTGTTTTTGGGAAGGCTTTTGAGCCAATGCCGGGCTGGCCCTTTAAGCTTGAGGGGTAAGTATTTTATGGCGTGGAGGTCATCTCCTCTGGCCATGTGTATGTGGAGGATATAATCCTCAATCCAGACTCCAGGGTCTGTTGTTCCGTCGTACGCCTCTATGTTTATGGGCTTGAATCCCGCTGGAAATTCATGGCCCAGAACCTCATCGGTGAAACATAGGGGGTGTGCGGCACCCCTGTATTTGGGTGTGTCGTGATGTTCGGATATTTGTTGTGTTGCATTGCTTACTAGATCTTGCTTTCTTGGCCCATAGATAGATCTGGCTGGGCCATCTTTTTGATGCGAATCCTTGAGTGGATCGCGTGCCGGCTTGTGTGCGGCGCCGCTTGCCGCTCCATGCTGGCCATGCGGTCGTCTATCCGACCGGGTGGCTTTCCTATTTTTTGACTGTGGGGGCTCTAAGGCCTCCTCGTCAAATTCAGGCAGTAGCTTTTGCTTTGGATAGCGTTTTGTGCGGCGACTGCCGCCATATTTTTCTGAAGTGTTGAGTACTTTGCCCCATCTGATTCTGAGTGCATCTTCCGCAGTTTTGAGCTTCCGCTTCTGCTTTTTCAGGCTACGCGTAGTGGCGACGAGCCTTTTGTGGAGGTTTTTCTGATCCATGAGCTTATCCAGCGTAAGGTCGTCCGGACTGTTGTTTTCGCCGGGGATGGGTTGTTCGGTTTGTTTATCCAAGTTGCCCTGTTCGGACGGTTGCTCGAAGGCATGTTCATCGTCCGCTGGCTTGTCCTGCTCTATGGCTGGGTCTGTATGGCTGCTGTCTCTGTCGAGGCGGGGCTTCGAGCGGCGCTTACGTCGCTGCTTTGATTGCTTTTCGAGTGAACGATCCCTCGTTGCATCCCTGTGTTCCTCGTCGTCGCTTCCTTTGGGTGTGTCCACCATATATACATCATGAGATGAGGTGGCAGTCCAGTGCCTTATAGGTGTTGGTTCATGTTCGTCTCCTACATCGTCGTCCATACCGTCGATGTCTTCGGAGTCGAAGTCGAGCACATCATTTAAATTATCGATAGTGGCTACGAAGTGGGTGGTGGGTGGGCATTGAATTTCTTCGTTGTCCACATCCCAATCCTGCCGGTCGTAGTCCGGCCAGGACTCTCCTGACAAAGAGGGAGACCTGAGTGAATTTGGAATGTCGCCGAAGGGCGAGTGCTGAAAGATATGTGCGGCTGTGAATTCCATGACCGGCGCCCAATCGGATTCGATTGGTAGGGGCGCGGAGGGCTCGGAGTCTGGAGAGGAGTCCGGCACCTTGGAGTCACGGGCTTCGCAGAGAATAGGGATGCTGTTCGGCTCCATCGCCGTAGAGATTGCAGCCCCCGGGGCGGTGTCCAGCCACCTGTCCTCGATTGGCGCAGTCGGCTCCGAGCTAAGGGTCGGAGCGGACACGGGTGCGGCCTCCAGGGCACTGTTCAGCGGCAGAGCTAGATCATGCCCGCCGTGATAGTGCGGCGCGCCTGGCTGTGACTCAAAGTCGTCGAAGATCAAGTCCCCGCAGATATCTGCCGTGTAGTTCAAATTTCCAAATCTAACCTGATGGCCAGGGGCGTAGCTTTCGATCTGCTCTAGATGGCCAAGCGAATTGGCCCGTAGTGCAAACTGCCAAATACGAAGATCTATCCGGGGAGAAAAGTCTCACCCTGGATCGCATCGCTGTTGATGATCGGAGAAGCCATTGGGCCTAAAAGTGATGACATAGAGGAACTCTCAATGAAAGCACCAATGTCGGTGTCAAAACCGGCAGATCTCGGGTAGGGGGTCCCGAACTGTGCGTCTAGGCGGCTGGTAACAGGAGACAAGGGACACGATGTTTTTACCCAGGTTCGGGCCCTCTCGATGGAGGTAAAACCCTACTCCTGCTTGATTAATATTGATGATATGGGTAGTAGAAGAGTAGATCTACCACGAGATCAAGGAGGCTAACCCCTAGAAGCTAGCCTATGGTATGACTGTTGTTGTGTCCTACGGACTAAAACCCTCCGGTTTATATAGACATTGGAGAGGGCTAGGGTTACACAGAGTCGGTTACAATGGTAGGAGATCTACATATCCGTATCGCCAAGCTTGCCTTCCATGCCAAGGAAAGTCCCTTCCGGACATGGGACGAAGTATTCAATCTTGTATCTTCATACTCCAGGAGTCCGGCCGAAGGTATAGTCCGGCTATCCAGACACCCCCTAATCCAGGACTCCCTCAATAACCATGGGCTAATATTTACTGTAGTGACACTGGGCCTCCTACTGGCCGTAGAAATAGTGGGCCTTCTACGGGCCGTAGAAACAATGGGCCTTCTACGGGCCGTAGAAACAATGGGCCTTCTGCGGGTCGTATCATCAATGGGCCTTATACGGGCCATATGATCGATTGGCCAAACATGGGCCAAGCAGACCGCATTATGGTCGTAAACAGGCTAGAGTTGGAATCGTCCGTTCATGGGCCGACCATAACTGGCCATCATTAATAGGCCGTATTTGATGACGCTATGAAAACGGCCCAACGTATTAACGGACCAAAAACGGGCCGACTGTAACCACGGGCTGAATTTGGCCCACAAGCAGAAAATGACAGTAACGGGCCGTAAGTAAACGAATGCTGGAAATGAGCCCAAGATTAAATGGGTTCTGAGAAGGCCGAAAGATAACATGGGCTGGAAACGGCCCAACGGAATAACGGGCCGATAATGGGTATGAAGTGATACACTGTTCATTACGAGCCAGTTTCACCACGGGTCGTTAACGGGTGTAAAGTGATACATTGTTCATTACGCGTTAGTTTCACCACGGGCCATTAATAGGCCAAGAGTTACATAGGGCCTCATATGGGCCGAAAGACGTCATGGGCCATACATGGGCCAGAAGTGAAAACGGGCTGGAATCATATTGGATGGCCCAGATGACGCTACTGGGCCTAATTCGGATAGGGCGCAACGGGCCTTGGGTTAGCGGGCTTTAAATGGGCTATATGCGAACAGGCCGTTAACAGGCTTTCCATGGGCCGGCCCGCCACCTTTTGACCAAGTCAAACGGGTCGGCCTTTTCACAGGAATGGGCCTCTGTTGGGCCGTGCCACGTGTCAATGTATCATAGGCGCCTTCCGTCCAATGAGTGGATGACATCTGTCCCAACGATGAGCCGGCACGTGTTTCCTCCAGCAAATGATGATTTTACACGTGGAAAATCCCCATTGGTCAGGGCTGTTAACAGGTTATCGGATCCAAAACCCGACCCGATAGCTTAACGGCGTTCCGTTACGGTGGATGCCACGTGTCGGTCACCCTTGATGAAAGCACTTCTGTTACGCGCGACTTAACGTCATGGAAGTGGACACTTCCGTGATGCTAATTTTGGTAATGTCATGGAACACTTCTACGACGGCACAGGTATGACTATCTTGATTCTGTCATAAATTTTTCATGGATGTACATGCATGACAAAATACGCGACCTACAGTCGGATGCCCTGTGTCGGACCCGGCCTGGGGACTTCACAACCTGGCCCGGGGGCTGCAGCAGCCGGCCCGGGGACTTCAGCAGGCAGCGCGGGGACTGCGGCAGTCGCACCCGGCCTGGGGGACTTCACAACCCGGCCTGGGGGCTACAGCACTCAGCCCGGGGGCTTCACCAAACGGCTCGAGGACTGGAGCAGTCGCACCCGGCCTGAGGACTTCACAACCTGGCCCGGGGGCTGGAGCAGTCGGCCCGGAGACTTCAGCAACACAGCAAGCGGCAATCAATTCCAACCCGCCGCCTCCCAACCCAACCGCCCTCGTACAAGTGGCCGTAGTGGCAGTAGAAGAAATTCAAGCACCTTCATGGGAATTGCCTATTGGAAATATGCCCTAGAGGCAATAATAAAATGATTATTGTTATATTTCCTTGTTCATGATAATTGTCTATTGTTCATGCTATAATTGTGATACCGGAAATCGTAATACATGTGTGAATACATAGACAACAACATCAGCCTCTAGCTGACTAGCTCATTGATGAACAGATGGTCATGGTTTCCCAACTATGGACATTGGATGTCATTGATAACAGGATCACATCATTAGGAGAATGATGTGATGGACAAGACCCAGTCCTAAGCATAGCACAAGATCGTGTAGTTCATTTGCTAGAGCTTTTCCAATGTCAAGTATCACTTCCTTAGACCATGAGATTGTGCAACTCCCGGATACTGTAGGAATGCTTTGGGTGTGCCAAACATCGCAACGTAACTGGGTGACTATAAAGGTGCACTACAGGTATCTCTGAAAGTGTCCGTTGGGTTGGCACGAATCAAGACTGGGATTTGTCACTCTATATGACGGAGAGGTATCTTTGGGCCCACTCGGTAATGCATCATCATAATGAGCTCAATGTGACCAAGTGGTTGATCACGGGATCATGCATTACAGTACGATTAAAGAGACTTGCCGGTAATGAGATTGAATGAGGTATCGGTATACTGACGATCGAATCTCGGGCAAGTATCGTACCGATAGACAAAGGGAATTGCGTACGGGATTGATTGAATCCTCGACATCGTGGTTCATCCGATGAGATCATCGAGGAGCATGTGGGAGCCAACATGGGTATCTAGATCCCACTGTTGCTTATTGACTGGAGAGTCGTCTCGGTCATGTCTGCGTGTCTCCCGAACCCGTAGGTCTACACACTTAAGGTTCGGTGATGCTAGGGTTGTAGAGATATTAGTATGCGGTAACCCGAAAGTTGTTCGGAGTCCCGGATGAGATCCCGGACGTCACGAGGAGTTTCGGAATGGTCTGGAGGTAAAGATTTGTATATAGGAAGTCCAGTTTCGGCCATCGGGAAAGTTTCGGGGTCACCGGTATTGTATCGGGACCACCGGAAGGGTCCCGGGGGTCCACCGGGTGGGGCCACCTATCCCGGAGGGCCCCATGGGCTGAAGTGGGAGGGGAACCATCCCCTGGTGGGCTGGTGCGCCCCCCATGGGCCTCCCATTGCGCCTAGGGTTGGAAACCCTGGGGGTGGGGGCGCCCCACCAGACTTGGGGGGCAAGTTCCCCCCTTGGCCGACGCCCCCCCCCTTGAGATTGGATCTCTTGGGGTCGGCACCCCCTAGGGCCCCTATATAAAGAGGGGGGAGGGAAGGCTGCGCACCCAAGCCCCTGGTGCCTCCCTCTTCCCCTCGTAACACCTCTCCCTCTTGCTAAGCTTGGCGAAGCCCTGCCGAGATCCCCGCTGCTTCCACCACCACGCCATCGTGCTACTGGATCTCCATCAACCTCTCCTCCCCCCTTGCTGGATCAAGAAGGAGGTGACGTCTCTCCCTACCGTACGTGTGTTGAAACGCGGAGGTGCCGTCCGTTCGGCGCTTGGTCATCGGTGATTTGGATCACGACGAGTACGACTACATCAACCCCGTTCTCTTGAATGCTTCCGCTCACGATCTACAAGGGTATTTAGATGCACTCCCGTCTCCCTCGTTGCTAGATGACTCCATAGATTGATCTTGGTGATACGTAGAAAATTTTAAAATTCTGCTACGTTCCCCAACAGTGGTATCAGAGCTAGGTCTATGCGTAGTTTCTATGCACGAGTAGAACACAAGTTGTTGTGGGCGTTGATTTTGTCAATTCACTTGTCGTTACTAGTCTTATCTTGATTCGAAGGCATCGTGGGATGAAGCGGCCCGGACCGACCTTACACATACACTTACGTGAGACAGGTTCCACCGACTGACATGCCCTAGTTGCATAAGGTGGCTAGCGGGTGTCTGTCTCTCCCACTTCAGTCGGATCGGATTCGATGAAAAGGGTCCTTATGAAGGGTAAATAGAAATTGGCATATCACGTTGTGGTTTTGGCATAGGTAAGAAACGTTCTTGCTAAGAAACCTATAGCAGCCACGTAAAAGTTTTGCAACAACAATTAGAGGACGTCTAACTTGTTTTTGCATCATATGCCGTGTGATGTGATATGGCCAAAAGGATGTGATGAATGATGAATGATATATGTGATGTATGAGATTGATCATGTTCTTGTAATAGGAATCACGACTTGCATGTCGATGAGTATGACAACCGGCAGGAGCCATAGGAGTTGTCTTAATTTATTTATGACCTACGTGTCAACATAAACGTCATGTAATTACTTTACTCTATTGCTAAACCGTTAGACATAGTAGTACAAGGAATGGATGACGAGACAACTTCATGAAGACACGATGATGGAGATCATGGTGTCATGCCGGTCACGATGACGATCATGGCGCCCCGAAGATGGAGATCAGAAGGAGGAAAATGATATTGGCCATATCCTGTCACTATTTGATTGCATGTGATGTTTATCATGTTTTACATCTTATTTTCTTAGAACGACGGTAGCTTAAATAAGATGATCCCTCGCAATAATTTCAATAAAGTGTTCCCCCTAACTATGCACCGTTGCGAAGGTTCGTTGTTTCGAAGCACCACGTGATGATCGGGTGTGATAGATTCTAACGTTCAAATACAACGGGTGTAAGCCAGATTTACACACGCAATACACTTAGGTTGACTTGACGAGCCTAGCATGTAAAGACATGGCCTCAGAACATGGAAGACCGAAAGGTCGAACATGAGTCATATAGAAGATACAATCAACATGAAGATGTTCACCGATGATGACTAGTCCGTCTCACGTGATGATCGGACACGGCCTAGTTGACTCGGATCATGTATCACTTAGATGACTAGAGGGATGTCTGTCTGAGTGGGAGTTCATTAAATAATTTGATTAGATGAACTTAATTATCATGAACTTAGTCTAAAAATCTTTACAATATGTCTTGTAGATCAAATGGCCCACGCTAATGTTGCCCTCTGGAGAAAACCAAGCTGAAAGACGATGGTAGGAACTACACGGACTGGGTCCGTAACCTAAGGATTATCCTCATAGCTAGGGCTGCAAGAAAAGCTCGAGGCTCGTGAGCCGCTCAAGATCGACTCGTTTTTTGACTTGACTCGAGATCGACTCGAAAAGAAACAAGCTGAGTTTGAACACTTTATGTAGCTCGACCAAGAAATGAGCCGATCTTGACCCAATGTTGGCTCGCTTGATTTTAGCTCGATAGCTCGACAGAATATCATTATGTTAAATGATCATGCCTTATATTAAATGGAAATATGATAATTTATTACCATCTATGTTGTCCATAATTTTTCTCCATTTTATTTACCAACGAACATGGAAACTTAACTAAGTGCAGAGAAGATTTAAGCCTAATTATGGCACGTGGTTGACTATGTGTTAAATAACCTATATTTTTGGCAAAGGTTCCTAGCATATTCACCTTAATTTTTTAGTTTTTCATCCATAGATTCATACTTTTTACCATCTCATTTAGCTCGAAACTAGCTCGAGATCGACTCGAGATCGACTCGAGATCGTTACAATCTGAGCACGAGTCATGTTCCACAGCTCAATCATGAGCTTCACTCAGTTTGAGCTCGCTCGAATTTTCATATGAGTTGAGCTGAGCCAACTCCAACTCGCTCGAGCTCGACTCGTTTGTAGCCCTACTCATAGCTGCCAGGAAAGCATATGTCCTTGAAGCACCGCTAGGTGAAGCACCTGGTTTCCCAGCAGAGAAAGATGTCATGAACGCTTGGCAGACGCGTAGTGATGATTACACCCTCGTTCAGTGCGGTATGCTTTACAGCTTAGAACCGGGGCTCCAAAAGCGTTTTGAGCAACACGAAGCATATGAGATGTTTCAAGAGCTAAAAATGGTTTTCCAAGCTCATGCCCGGGTTGAGAGATATGAAGTCTCCGACAAGTTCTACAGTTGTAAGATGGAGGAGAATAGTTCCGTCAGCGAGCACATACTCAAAATGTCTGGGTTGCACAACCGCTTATCTCAGCTGGAGTTAATCTCCCGGATGATGCGGTGTAGCGACCAGACCTCAAACAGTCTGACCTTTGTGCTCAGGTGTCATCCCTGGATCAGTAATGCTGACACCACACAGTACTTCGAAGGATTTATAACAGAGTAGCAATCACACACTTATTACATCGATCTCTCAAAGAGAACTTATTACAATAATATGGCTTAAGGCCATCTAATAACGATAACAGTGAAAGGCTCGGAAGATAAGTGAGTCCATCAACTCCAACGGCATCACTAAGTATAGAACCACGACCTAAAAGGCACCTTACTCGTCATCTGAAAAATCTGCAACATGAAACGTTGCTGCCCAAAAACGGGTCAGCACATGGAATATGCGGGCAATGTAACACATAGAGAGTAATGAATGATAAGCCTATACTACATGCATTTATGGCTGGTGGAAAAGCTCTATGGTTACAGTTTTGCGTAAAGCCAATTTTTCCCTACTGCAAAGGAATAAATTTATTTAACTATCATGGTGTTTGTTAAACATCGAGAGTGGTTGACAGCATCCTCAATCCCAATTAAAGTAATCACAATTAAAACCCAACAATATTAATTTAGAAGTAACATGATGAGATTCACATGATATCCAAGTACTAGATACTCAAAACGTCCATAACCGGGGAGAAGGCTAACCATGATTAGTTTGTACACTCTGCAGAGGTTTGCGCACTTTTCCCCACAAGACTCGATCGCCTCCGTTTGATTTCTCGCACTACATGGTGTTTGAGAAACGGATGACCAAGACATAGTCTTTCAGAAGCGCTAGCACCTTATGATGTGATAGACCGTACCAACCTACATCCCCTACATCAGCTAGCCTACCACTATAAGAGTTCGCACGACTTAGTCAACTATGCCAGAGCCCATAATGGCTTGTGGCTGCACACGGAAGTTTCTAGTTTGAATAATCTCATGATCCCTTTGAGCCTGGGTGGCGGTCCAAAAGAAACAGGTAATCCTGGGAGACCCAGGTACCTCAATCCACCCAAATTTGTGTTTAAGTTGCCACCTTAGATAAACCATTAATTAACAAACTCACATCTGTCATGGATATCACTCACCCAATCCACGTCTACTAGCATAGCATGGCATAATAAGGAAACGTAGAAGTAACTCCCAACGGTTTCAGAATAAACAGGTAATAGGTACTACCTCAACTACTTCCCATCCCACAGTTTAATTAGATCCTAATCATGCAATGTTTGAGGATTGATCTAATGCAATAAAACTGGGTAGTAAAAGAGGTATGATCAAAGTGTTACTTGCCTTGCTGATGATCCGCGAAACCTAGAGATTCGAAGTAACAGGCGGCGCACTCCGGGTATTCTATCGCAGGCAAACAAACAAGCATACAATAAGTAACCATCTAATGCACGGGGAAAACTCAAATAAGAGATCTAACTAGAAAGTTCAACTTAAGAACTCCGGTTTGCAAAAAGAATCAAATCGAACGAAGCGACGAAAGTCAAACGGCGAAAGAAAACAACTTCGTTCTACTAATCTGGATCTAAGTCAAATTTTACAGTAGCAAAAACTTGTTTAAGTTGATTAATCGGATAGAGGGTTTCGAGACGAAACTCCAGGCGCTTGAATCACCTGATTCCGATAAACGAGCGAAAAGTTATACTAAAACGAAAATCAGATCAGAAATCGTGATCAGAAAATAACCGCGGAAAATCCGACGAAAAAGAAAAACGACGAACGGATAAATCCGAAAAATAAATAAAATAATAAAATAATAATAATAAACCAAAAAAACAGAAAATAAAACCGACGAAAACAAATCAGTTTTTTTAAAAAAACCGGGCACGGAAAACGAGGCGGCGGCAAACCTCGGGCGCCGCTGCTCCGGCGGCGACGGCGGCGGGCGCTAGGGTTAGGGCAGGCTGGGCGCGGTTATGGGCTGGGGCGCTCGGGTGTGGCGGTATTTAAAGGCGCCCCCCCCCCGGGCGGAGTCCCGCTCGGGCACGGCCCAAGGTCGGTTTCGTTTTTTTTTATATAATTACGCTCAGTAGAAAAATAAAAAGAAATAGCAAACGGCCTCCAAAAATCCCGAAATAAATTTTCCCGGGCTTCTAAAATCAAGCCCGACAAAGTGAACATTTATTTGGGCCCTAAATGCAATTTTGAAAACATGTATTTTTCCTAAATTCAAATAAAAATATCAAAAAACTCCGAAATAAATCTTATTTGATTTTTTTATTAAATCCTCAATATTTCTATATTTTGGGAAAGTCATTTTATTCCCTCTCTCATATTGTTGTAGTAGAAATAATTGATGATAAAATAATTAAAACCAAATGATCCTATTTTCAAAATTTGAGAAAACTCAAATATGAAAATAACGAAATCCCCAACTCTCTCCGTGGGTCCTTGAGTTGCTTAGAATTTTTCTTGGATCAAAACCAAAATCAAATAAAATATGATATGCATGATGATCTAATGTATAACATTCCAAATTGAAAATTTGGGATGTTACAAACCTACCCCCCTTAAGATGAGTCTCGCCCTCGAGATTCGGGTTGGCTAGAAAATAGGTGAGGGTGGTCCTTGAGCAAATCTTCCTCTCACTCCCAGGTGGCTTCATCCTCCGTGTGGTGGCTCCACTAAACTTTGCAAAACTTCATAACCTTGCTGCGAGTGACTCGGCTGGCAAACTCGAGAATCTTAACTGGCTTCTCCTCGTAGGTCAAATTGTTATCCAACTGAATTGCTTCCAGTGGCACGGTGTCTCTCAAAAGTATGTCAACCATCTCCGCGTGACACTTCTTCAGCTGAGAAACGTGGAATACATCATGAACTCCTGACAATCCTTCGGACAATTCCAACTTGTAAGCCACTTCTCCCATACGCTCCAAAACTCAATATGGTCCTACAAATCGTGGTGCTAACTTCCCCTTAACTCCAAAGCCCTTAATCCCTCGAAGTGGAGATACTCGAAGATAAACTCTGTCTCCGACTTCGTAGACTGTCTCCTTGCGTTTAGAATCTGCGTAGCTCTTCTGCCTGGACTGGGCTACCTTGAGCCTATCGCGAATCAACTTCACTTTCTATTTAGACTCCTTAATCAAATCAGGTCCAAACAACTGGCGGTCTCCAACTTCGTCCCATGACAACGGTGTCCTGCACCTCCTTCCGTACAAAGCTTTGAAAGGCGCCATCTTCAAACTGGTTTGGTAACTGTTGTTGTAAGAGAACTCTGCATATGGCAAATTGTCGTCCCAACTAGATCCATAATCTAGCGCACAAGTTCTCAGCATATCCTCCAAAATCTGATTGACTCTCTCGGTTTGTCCATCTGTCTGTCGATGAAAAGTTATACTGAATTCTAGCCTGGTACCCAAAGTCTCATGCAATTGCTTCTAGAACTTTGAGGTAAACTGGGTACCTCTATCTGATACGATACTCCTCGGAACTCCATGCAAACATACGATCCTGGTCATATATATCTTTGCCAACTTAGCACTGGTGTAAGTGGTCTTTATTGGGATGAAATGAGCTACCTTCGTCAATCGATCAACTACAACCCAAATTGAGTCATAGCCGGAACGGGTCCTTCGTAATCCAGTGATAAAATCCATGCCTAGCTTATCCCACTTCCATTCGGGTATCGGCAATGGCTGCAACAACCCTGCCAGCTTTTGATGCTCTGCCTTTACTCTCTGACATACATCACAAACTGCTACATACTCCGCAATGTCTTTCTTCATTCCGGTCCACTAGAAAGTATCCTTCAAATCCAAATACATCTTGGTATTTCCTGGGTGAATCGAATACGGTGAATCATGTGCCTCCTGCAGAATTAACTTCCTGATCTCCGGGTCATTGGGCACAAAAAGACGGTCTTCAAACCATAGGGTATCGTGCTCATCCTCACAAAATCCTTTAGCTTTTCCTTGGCTCATTTTCTCCTTTATAGAAGCAATCTCCTTGTCAGTCTTCTGAGCCTCTCTGATTCTATCCATCAAAGTTGACTGAATCTCCAATGCTGCTACATAGCCTCTCGGAACTGTTTCCAAACATAGCTCACGAAGATCCTCGGCTAACTCCTTTGGTATTTCTCCCGTAATTAGTGTATTGACATGGCTCTTACAGCTCAATGCGTCAGCTACTACATTAGCCTTTCCGGGATGGTAATGCAATCTCATGTCATAATCCTTGATGAGCTCCAACCATCTCCTTTGTCTAAGGTTCAACTCCTTTTGTGTGAAAATGTACTTCAAACTCTTGTGATCCGTGTACACGTCACAATGATTTCCAATGAGGAAATGTCTCCATGTCTTTAGTGCATGCACTACGGCTTCTAACTCCAAATCATGCGTGGAATAATTCAATTCATGCGGCTTCAGTTGTCGTGAAGCATATGAAACAACTCTTCCCTCCTACATAAGTACTGCTCCAAGTCCTTGACATGAAGCATCGCAATATACCTCATAATCCTTGTTCTGATTAGGCAGAATCAACACTGGTGATGTAACCAAACGCTTCTTCAACTCCTGGAAACTATCCTGACACTCCTCAGTCCATATGAACTTGGTATCCTTCTTCAGCAACTCCGTCATAGGCTTTGCAATCTTAGAAAAGTTCTCAATAAATCTCCGGTAGTATCCTGCGAGTCCAAGAAAACTCCGGATCTCTCCAACCGTTGTTGGTGCTTCCCAATTGGTCACAGTGATAACTTTGGTGGGGTCAACTGCTATATCTTCTCCGGATATAACATGTCCGAGGAATCCTACCTCCTTCAACCAAAACTCACATTTGGTGAACTTGGCATATAACTGATGTTCTCTGAGCTTCTCGAGTACCAATCGCAAATGTTCCTTATGTTCCTCCTCATTCTTCGAATAAACCATAATATCATCAATGAACACCACATCGAACTTATCTAGAAACTCCATAAACACTTTGTTCATCATGTTCATAAAATAGGCAGGTGCATTAGTCAGTCCAAATGACATAACAGTATACTCATACAGTCCATATCTTGTGGTAAATGTTGTCTTAGGTATGTCCTGCTCTCGAATCTTCAACTGATGGTACCTTGATTGCAAATCGATCTTAGAAAACACTTTAGCTCCTTGCAACCGATCAAATAGATCATTTATCATCGGTAGTGGGTACTTCTTTTTGATTGTTACCTCGTTCAATCCACGATAATCAACAACCATTCTTAGCGATCCATCCTTCTTCTCCACTAGAAGTACTGGTGATCCCCAAGGCGAAGAACTTGGGCGAATGTAACCTTTATCCAGTAACTCCTTAATCTGCTTCTTAATCTCCACCAAATCTTTTGCGGGCATCCTGTATGGTCTCTTCAATATTGGCCCGGTGCCTGGCAAAAGCTCAATCAAAAACTCAATATCTCTATCTGGTGGCATGCCTGGAAACTCTTCTGGAAATACATCAGGGAAATCTTTTACCACTGGCACTTCCTCCTGCACAACTCCTGATAAGGAATTTAATAGGGTCCTTTTTGGCGCATGCCGGGATACATACTTGATCCTTCTTCCTTCTGGCGTTGGAAGAAAAATTGTCTTACTGGCACATTCAATGTTTCCTTCATACTTTTACAACCAATCCATGCCTAATATCACATCCAATCCTTGAGATTCCAATACTATTAGGTCTGAGGGAAACACATAGTTACCAATCCTTAATGGTAACCGATCACACCATCGACTAGCCATATACTCTGCTCCAGGCGAGGTCACTAACATGGGTGACCTAAGGGCTTGGGTTGGCAGTTTATACTTATCCACAAATCCCCTTGAGATGTATGAATGCGATGCACCAGTATCAAAAAGAACGAGTGCAGTAAATGACTTAACCAAAAACTTACCTATTACTGCATCAGGCTGAGCTTCCACCTCCTCCACATTAACGTGGTTCACTTGCCCCCTGTTGAAAGGGTTCGACTTCTTTCCAGAGCTTCCATTGCCATTCTGGCCTTCGGGACATTCATTTGCATAATATCCGGTCTTGGAACACTTGAAACAGGTGACTTGGCTCAGGTATCTCTTGGCTGGGGTTGATGAGGTGGTCCGATTCTGGCCGTTGCTTCCTCCATTCCCATTACCATTCTTGGAGCCATTATGGTTGTGCGAGCTACCTCCTCCATGGGTATGCTGAAAGTGAACTCCCGGTTTAGGGGTAAGACGGGGCTTCTGCTGAGCTCCTGAGTTATACTTCCCCTGTCCATACTTCCTCTTGCGGTTTTCAATCTGCTGCTGCTTCCCCTCAATCATAAGAGCACGGTCTACCAACTCCTGGTAGTTGTTGAAACTTGCTACCATCAACTGCATACTCAGCTCGTCATTCAGTCCTTCCAGAAACTTCTCCTGCTTAGCTGCATCCGTAGCAACGTCATCTGGGGCATAACGTGCTAGCTTACTAAAATCATCCACATACTGGCCAACTGTTCGTCCTCCTTGGCGCAAGTTGCGAAACTCACGCTTCTTCATGGCCATAACTCCTGCTGAAACATGGGCAGTATGGAAAGCTTGCTGAAACTGGTCCCATGTGACAGTGTCCACAGGGTAAGTGGCTGTAAAATTCTCCCACCATGCTGCTGCGGGTCCTTCAAGCTGATGTGCAGCAAACTTCACTTTTTCCTCATCTGTACATCCTGCAGTGGTCAACTCCCTCCCTGTCTTGCGGAGCCAATCATCTGCTACAATCGGCTCGGTGCTACAGGAAAACACCGGCGGATTCAGCCTAAGGAAACGGGTCAAGTGATCAACTGGTGGTGGCGGCGGGTTGTTGTTGTTGTTGTTGTTGTTGTTGTTCTGGTTCTGGACTAACAACTGCATCAATGCATTCTGCTGCTGGATCAACTGGGTGAGCTCCGGTGGGAAAGCAAATCCATTGTCACATCTCGGAGGCATGTGAGGGTTTTAGAAAAGATGAGAATTAAGAATAGAATGAGGTCTAAAGAGAAAACACTACCCAAATGCACATGAGACAAATGCACACAAAATCACTTCATTCAATCAAACAAGGGCATACAATCGGTCTAGAACTATCGCAAAAGTGCATGGACTATACTATGTACATGGTGGAATACTACTGCTGTTCTAGTAGTCTACTTATAAAAACTACTCCGATGAAGACTCCATGATATCTGCACCAGCTTCGTCTTCAAAATCATCATCACTAGGATCGGAATCGGTGTCGTCGATGATGATGTAGTTATTTGGATAGGTGCAATCTTCATCTACTCCTCTGGGTGCTGAATTTCCCACGAGTTCTTCAATCTTCTCCTTCAGATCGCCGTTTTGTCTCACTAGAGCTACAATCTTATCCATGTAGTCCTTGCAAGTGGCCTTCAGTTCTCCTTCTAGCTCAATAATCTTGGCTTTTGCTTTCTTCAACTCCATCATGTCTGCGCACATCTGGTTCTCCTACCGTCGAATGTGCTGGTTTAACTCCTGGATGAAAGCTGCAATGGATCTATCCTTCTTGGTGCTAACTATCTCCCATTGTTCATCTCGGCGTCCGCAAATCTGGTAAATAGTATCCTTGAGGTCTTCTTGATAAACTTCTCCAATGCGTCCCATGGTGATATGAGCTGCCATGCTCTTTCCTAGACTCCATGTTGGTGCATTGAAAACACACTCTATGGGCTCCGTAACTGGCGCGAACGTCCTTCCTAGAACTAGGTCTTGAATCTTCTAGCGCTCCTCTTCCGGTAAAGTGGCGTTGTAGGTCCCGGTGAAGCTTGGTATTCCAATGTTGAGGTACCTAGTGACTTCCTTCAAGTGTCGTCCAAAAGGTGTATCTTCATCCGGCTAGGTGAACTTGATCCTCGCTTCCGTCATCCTAAAAGAGTAGAATAGATGAGGAGTCAGAAATGAGAAGAGAGTAGTAAACTAGGGCTTTTAGCTTAGTGGTCGTGTCGTACAGTCAGCGTGTGCTTTGATACCATCTCTGTAGCGACCAGACCTCAAACAGTCTGACCTCTATGCTCAGGTGTCATCCCTGGATCAGTAATGCTGACACCACACAGTACTTCAAAGGATTTATAACAGAGCAGCAATCACACACTTATTACATCGATGTCTCAAAGAGAACTTATTACAATAATATGGCTTAAGGCCATCTAATAACGATAATGGCAGAAGGCTCGGAAGATAAGTGAGTCCATCAACTCCAACGGCATCACTGAGTATAGAACCACGACCTAAAAGGCACCTTACTCGTCGTCTGAAAAGTCTGCAACATGAAACGTTGCAGCCCGAAAATGGGTCAGCACATGGAATATGCGGGCAATGTAACACATAGAGAGTAATGAATGATAAGCCTATACTACATGCATTTATGGCTGGTCGAAAAGCTCTATGGTTATAGTTTTGCATAAAGCCAATTTTTCCCTACTGCAAAGGAATAAATTTATTTAACTATCATGGTGGTTGTTAAACATTGAGAATGGTTGACAGCATCCTCAATCCCAATTAAAGTAATCATCATTAAAACCCAACAATATTAATTTAGAAGTAACATGATGAGATTCACATGATATCCAAGTACTAGATACTCAAAACGTCCATAACCGAGGACACGGCTAACCATGATTAGTTTGTACACTCTGCAGAGGTTTGCGCAGTTTTCCCCACAAGACTCGATCGCCTCTGTTTGATTTCTCGCACTACATGGTGTTTGAGAAACGGATGACCGAGACATAGTCTTTCAGAAGCGCTAGCACCTTACGATGTGATAGACCATACCAACCTACATCCCCTACATTAGCTAGCCTACCACTGTAAGAGTTCACACGACTTAGTCAACTATGCTAGAACCCATAATGGCTTGTGGCTGCACACGGAAGTTTCTAGTTTTAATAATCTCATGATCCCTTTGAGCCTAGGTGGCGGTCCAAAAGAAACAGACAATCCTGGGAGACCCAGGTACTTCAATCCACCCAGATGTGTGTTTAAGTTGCCACCTTAGATAAACCATTAATTAACAAACTCACATCTGTCATGGATATCACTCACCCAATCCACGTCTACTAGCATAGCATGGCATAATAAGCAAACGTAGAAGTAACTCCCAAAGGTTTCAGAATAAACAGGTAATAGGTACTACCTCAACTACTTCCCATCCCACAGTTTAATTAGATCCTAATCATGCAATGTTTGAGGATTGATCTAATGCAATAAAACTGGGTAGTAAAAGAGGTATGACCAAAGTCGTACTTGCCTAGCTGATGATCCGCGAAACCTAGAGATTCGAAGTAACAGGCGGCGCACTCCGGGTATTCTATCGCAGACAAACAAACAAGCATACAATAAGTACTCATCTAATGCATAGGGAAAACTCAAATAAGAGATCTAACCAGAAAGTTCAACTTAAGAACTCCGGTTTGCAAAAAGAATCAAATCGAACGAAGCGACGAAAGTCAAACGGCAAAAGAAAACAACTCCGTTCTACTAATATGGATCTAAGTCAAATTTTACAGTAGAAAAAACTTGTTTAAGTTGATTAATCGGATAGAGGGTTTCGAGACGAAACTCCAGGCGCTTGAATCGCCTGATTCCGATAAACGAGCGAAAAGTTATACTAAAACGTAAATCGGATCAGAAATCGCAATCAAGAAAATAACCGCGGAAAATCTGACGAAAAAGAAAAACGACGAACGGATAAATAAAATAACAATAATAATAAACCAAAAAAACCGAAAATAAAACCGACGAAAACCATCGTTTTTTTAGAAAAACCGGGCACGGAAAACGAGGCGGCGGCGAACCTCGGGCGGCGCTCTGCTCCGGCGGCGGCGGCGGCGGGCAATAGGGTTAGGGCGGGCTGGGGCACTAGGGTGCGGCGGTATTTAAAGGCGCCCCCCCGGGCGGAGTCCCGCTCGGGCACGGCCCAAGGTCGGTTTCGTTTTTTTTATAATTACGCTCGGTAGAAAAATAAAAAGAAATAGCAAACGGACTCCGAAAATCCGGAAATAAATTTTCCCGGGCTTCTAAAATCAAGCCCGACAAAGTGAACATTTATTTGGGCCCTAAATGCAATTTTTAAAAACGCGTATTTTTGCTAAATTCAAATAAAAATATCGAAAAACTCCAAAATAAATCTTATTTGATTTTTTTATTAAATCCTCAATATTTCTATATTTTGGGAAAGTCATTTTATTCCCTCTCTCGTATTGTTGTAGTAGAAATAATTGATGATAAAATAAATAAAACCAAATGATCCTATTTTCAAAATTTGAGAAAACTCAAATATGAAAATAACGAAATCCCCAACTCTCTCCATGGGTCCTTGACTTGCTTAGAATTTTTCTTGGATCAAAACCAAAATCAAATAAAATATGATATGCATGATGATCTAATGTATAACATTCCAAATTGAAAATTTGGGATGTTACATGCGGTCGTTGACAGAATCCTCCAGTCGCTCCCACCTAGATACAAGAGCTTTGTGAAATATGCAGGGGATGGAAAAGACCATTCCTGAGGTATATTCAATGCTGAAATCAGCGGAGGTGGAAATCAAAAAGGAACATCAAGTGTTGATGGTGAATAAAACCACTAAGTTCAAGAAAGGCAAGGGTAAAAAGAACTTCAAGAAGGACGGCAAGGGAGTTGCCGCACCCGGTAAGCAAGCTGCCGGGAAGAAGCCAAAGAGTGGACCCAAGCCTAAAACTGAGTGCTTTTATTGCAAGGGAAATGGTCACTGGAAGCGGAACTGCCCCGAGTACTTTGCGGACAAGAAGGCCAACAACACCAAAGGTATATGTGATATACATGTTATTGATGTGTACCATACCAGTACTCGTAGTAGCTCCTGGGTATTCGATACCGGTGCCGTTGCTCATATTTGTAACTCAAAATAGGAGCTGCGGAATAAGTGGAGACTGGCGAAGGACGATGTGACGATGCGCGTCGAGAATGGTTCCAAGGTCGATGTGATCGCCGTTGGCACACTACCTCTACATTTGCCTACGGGATTAGTTTTAAACCTCAATAATTGTTATTTTGTACCAGCTTTGAGCATGAACATTGTATCAGGATCTCGTTTAATACGAGATGGCTACTCATTTAAATCTGAGAATAATGGTTGTTCTATTTATATCAGAGATATGTTTTATGGTCATGCCCCGCTGGTCAAAGGTTTATTCTTAATGAATCTCGAACGTAATGTTACACATATTCATAGTGTGAATACCAAAAGATGTAAGGTTGATAATGATAGTCCCAGATACTTGTGGCACTATCGCCTTGGTCACATTGGTGTCAAACACATGAAGAAGCTCCATGCAGATGGACTTTTGGAGTATCTTGATTATGAATCATTTGACACATGCGAGCCATGCCTCATGGGTAAAATGACCAAGACTCCGTTCTCCGGAACAATGGAGCGAGCAACCAACTTATTGGAAATCATACATACTGATGTGTGCGGTCCAATGAGTGTTGAGGCTCGTGGTGGCTATCGTTATTTTCTCACCCTCATTGATGACTTGAGTAGATATGGGTATGTCTACTTAATGAAACACAAGTCTGAGACCTTTGAAAAGTTCAAGGAATTTCAGAGTGAGGTTGAGAATCAACGTGATAGAAAAATCAAGTTCTTACGATCAAATCGTGGGGGAGAATATTTGAGTCATGAATTTGGCACGCACTTAAGGAAATGTGGAATAGTTTCACAACTCACGCCGCCTGGAACACCTCAGCATAATGGTGTGTCCGAACATCGTAATCGCACTCTATTGGATATGGTGCGATCTATGATGTCTCTTACGATCTACCGCTCCCATTTTGGGGCTATGCTTTAGAGACTGCCGCATTCACTTTAAATAGGGCTCCGTCGAAATCCGTTGAGACGACACTGTATGAATTATGGTTTGGCAAGAAACCTAAGCTGTCGTTTCTAAAAGTTTGGGGATGCGATGCTTATGTCAAGAAACTTCAACCTGAAAAGCTCGAACCCAAATCGGAAAAATGCGTCTTCATAGGATACCCTAAGGAAACCATTGGGTATACCTTCTACCTCAGATCCAAAGGCAAGATCTTTGTTGCCAAGAACAGATCCTTTCTAGAGAAAGAGTGTCTCTCGAAAGAAGTAAGTGGGAGGAAAGTGGAACTTGATGAAGTACTGCCTCTTGAAGCGGAAAGTAGCGCAGCTCAGGAAGATGTTCCTGTGGTGCCTGCACCAACTAGAGAGGAAGTTAATGATGATGATCAAGGTACTTCAGATCAAGCTCCTACTGAACTTCGTAGGTCCACAAGGACATGTTCCGCACCAGAGTGGTACGGCAACCCTGTCTTGGAAATCATGTTGTTAGACAACGGTGAACCTTCGAACTATGAAGAAGCAATGGCGGGCCCAGATTCCGACAAATGGCTAGAAGCCATGAAATCCGAGATAGGATCCATGTATGAAAATGAAGTATGGACTTTGACTGACTTGCCCGATGATCGGCGAGCCATAGAAAATAAATGGATCTTTAAGAAGAAGACAGACGCGGATGGTAATGTGACCATCTATAAGGCTCATCTTGTCGCTAAAGGTTATCGACAAGTTCAAGGGGTTGACTACGATGAGACTTTCTCACCCGTAGAGAAGCTGAAGTCCGTCCGAATCATGTTAGCAATTGCCGCATTCTACGATTATGAGATACAGCAAATGGACGTCAAAACGGCATTCCTTAAAGGCTTCCTTAAGGAATAATTGTATATGATACAGCCAGAAGGTTTTGTCGATCCTAAGAATGCTAACAAGGTATGCAAGCTCCAGTGGTCCATCTATGGGCTGGTGCAAGCATCTCGGAGTTGGAACATTCGCTTCGATGAAATGATCAAAGCATTTGGGTTTACACGGACTTATGGAGAAGCCTGTGCTTACAAGAAAGTGAGTGGGAGCTCTGTAGCATTTCTCATATTATATGTGGATGACATACTATTGATGGGAAATGATATAGAATTCTTGGAAAGCATAAAGGCCTACTTGAACAAGTGTTTTTCAATGAAGGACCTTGGAGAAGCTGCTTATATATTAGGCATCAAGATCTATAGAGATAGATCGAGACGCCTCATTGGTCTTTCACAAAGTACGTACCTTGACAAGATATTGAAGAAGTTCAATATGGATCAGTCCAAGAAGGGGTTCTTGCCTGTATTGCAAGGTGTGCGATTGAGCACGGCTCAATGCCCGACCACGGCAGAAGATAGAGAAAAGATGACTGTCGTCCCCTATGCCTCGGCCATAGGGTCTATTATTTATGCCATGCTATGTACCAGACCTGATGTAAACCTTATCATAAGTTTGGTAGGAAGGTACCAAAGTAATCCTGGCATGGAACACTGGACAGCGGTCAAGAATATCCTGAAGTACCTGAAGAGGACTAAGGATATGTTTCTCGTTTATGGAGGTGACGAAGAGCTCGTCGTAAAGGGTTACGTTGATGCTAGCTTCGACACAGATCTCGATGACTCTAAGTCACAAACTGGATACATGTATATTTTGAATGGTGGGGCAGTCAGCTGGTGCAGTTGCAAGCAAAGTGTTGTGGCGGGATCTACATGTGAAGCGGAGTACATGGCAGCCTCGGAGGCAGCACAAGAAGCAATCTGGGTGAAGGAGTTCATTACCGACCTATGAGTTATTCCCAATGCGTCGGGCCCGATGACTCTCTTCTGTGACAACACTGGAGCTATTGCCCTTGCCAAGGAGCCCAGGTTTCACAGGAAGACCAGGCATATCAAGCGTCGCTTCAACTCCATTCGTGAAAATGTTCAAAATGGAGACATAGATATTTGTAAAGTACATACGGACCTGAATGTCGCAAATCCGTTGACTAAACCTCTTCCACGGGCAAAACATGATCAACACCAGAACTCTATGGGTGTTCGATTCATCACAATGTAACTAGATTATTGACTCTAGTGCAAGTGGGAGACTGTTGGAAATATGCCCTAGAGGCAATAATAAAATGATTATTGTTATATTTCCTCGTTCAAGATAATTGTCTATTGTTCATGCTATAATTGTGTTATTTGGAAATCGTAATACATGTGTGAATACATAGACCACAACATGTCCCTAATGAGCCTCTAGCTGACTAGCTCATTGATCAACAGATGGTCATGGTTTCCTGACTATGGACATTGGA